>NW_027476664.1:0-161797 GCF_051020955.1 Megalopta genalis | reverse complement strand
TATATCGCAAGTATCTGATGCTAAATCATTTGTTTCGCATGGATTTGAAGTTAACTCGTTTGTTTCGCCTGCAGTTGAAGCTATATCACTTATATCGCAAGCATCTGAAACCAAATCATTGGTTTCGCATGGATTTGAATCTAAGCCTTCTACTTCCAATTGATTTGAAGCTACATCATGTGTTTCACTTGGATTTGATGCTAACTCGTTTGTTCCGCATGCAGTTAAAGCTGAATCATATATAAAACATGTATTTGACGCTAAACTATTCGTGTCGCATGGATTTGAAACTCAGCCTTCTTCTTCGCATCGATTTGAAGCTAAATCATGTCTTTCGCTTGGATTTGTAGCTAATTCGTTTGTTTCGCATGCAGTTGAAGCTAAAGCAAGTAGGTCACAAGTATTCGAAGCGAAACCATTTGTTTTGCATGGATTTGAAGCTAAGCCTTCTACTTCGCATTGATTTGAAGCTAGATCATGTGTTTCGGTTGGATTTGACCACATTAACCTGGCTCTGCTTACGCATGCAGTCGATGAAATCATGCTAATCATAACCAACATGAGTTTCCGCAGCTAATGCCTCTCCTCACATGGATTTGAAGCTAAGCCTTCTACTTCGCATTGATTTGAAAATAAATCATCTGTTTCGCGTGGATTTTAAGCCAACTCGTTTATTTCGCATGCAGTTGAAGCTAAACCATGTATATCACAAGTATTTGAAGCTAAAGCAATTGATTCGCTTGGATATGAAACTAAGCTTTCTACTTCGCCTTGATTTGAAGCTGAACCATTTATTTCGCATGAATATTAAGCTAAACCATGTGTTTCTAATGAATTTTAAGCTAAATCATGTGTTTTGCATGGATTTGAAACTAACTCGATTGTTTCGCCTGCATTTGAAGCTAAATCATGAATATCACAAGTATTTGAAGCTAACTCATTTGTTTCGCATGCATTTGAAGCGAAATCATGTATATCACATGTAATTGAATCTAAACCATTTGATTCGCATGGATTTGAAGCTAAGCCTTCTTCTTCGCATTGATTTGAAGCTAAATCATTTGTTTCGCATGGATACGAAGATCAGCCTTCTACTTCGCATTAATTTGAAGCTATATCATTTGTTTCGCAAGGATTTGAAGTTGACTCGTTTGTTTCGCATGCAGTTGAAGCTAAATCATGTGTATCACAAGTATTTGAAGATAATCCATTTGTTTTGCATGGATCCGAAGATCAGCTTTCTAGTTCTCATTGATTTGAAGCTAAATCACGTGTTTCGCATGGATTTGAAGATAACACGTTTGTTTCGCATGCAGTTGAAGCTAAATCATGTTTATCACAAGTATCTGAAACTAAACCATTTGTTTCGGAAGAATATGAAGCTAACCCATGTGTTTCATATGAATTTGTAGCTAAATCAGGGGTTTCGCGTAGATTTGAAACTAACTTGTTTGTTTCATATGCTGTTGATGCTAAATCATGTATATCACAAGTTTTTGAAGCTATAGCATTTGATTCGCATGGATTTGAAGCTAAGCCTTCTACTTCGCATTGATTTGAAGCTGAATCCTGTGTTTCGCTTGAATTCGAATCCAACACGTTTGTTTCACGTGCAGTTGAAGCTAAATCATGTATATCACAAGTATTTGAAGCTAAAGCATTTGATTCGCATGGGTTTGAAGCTAAGCCTTCTACTTCGCATTGATTTAAAGCTGAATCCTGTGATCCGCTTGGATTTGAAGCTAACTCCTTTGTTTCGCATGCGATTGAAGCTAAATCATGCATATCTCAAGTATTCGAAGCTGAACCATTTGTTTCGCATGGATTTGAAGCTAACCCGTTTCTTTCGCCTGGATTTGAAGCTGAATTATGTATGTCACAAGTATTGGAAGATAAACCACTTGTTTGCATGAATATTATGCTAAACCATGTGTTTCGAATGAATTTGAATCTAAATCCTGTGTTTCGAATGGATTTGAAGCTAACTCGTTTGTTTCGCCTGCATTTGAAGCTAAATCATGTATATCGCAAATATTTGAAGCTAAACCATTTGTTTCGCACTGATTTGAAGCTAAGGCTTCTACTTCGCACTGAAGTGAAGTTAAATCATGTGTTTCCCTTGGGTGTGACGCTAAATCGTTTGTTCCGCATGTAGCTGAATCTAAATCATGTATATCACAAGTATTTGAAGCTAAACCATTTGACTCGCATTGATTTGAAGCTAAGACTTCCACGTCGCATTGATTTGAAGCTAAATCATATGTTTGGCATCGATTTGAAGCTAACTCGTTTGTTTCACCTGCATTTGAAGCTAAATCATGTATATCGCAAATATTTGAAGCTAAACCATTTGTTTCGCATTGATTTGAAGCTAAGACTTCTACGTCGCATTGATTTGAAGCTAAATCATGTGTTTGGCATCGATTTGAAGCTAACTCGTTTGTTTCGCCAGCATTTGAAGCTAAATCATGTATATCACAAGTATTTGTAGCTAAACCATTTGATTCGCTTGGATTTGAAGCCAAGCATTCTACTTCGCACTCATTTGAAGTTGAATCATTTCTTTCGCTTGAATTTGAAGCTAACACGTTTGTTTCACATGCAGTTGAAGGTAAATCATGTATATCACAAGTATTTGAAGCCAAAGCATTCGATTCGCATGGGTTTGAAGCTAAGCCTTCTACTTCGCATTGATTTGAAGCTGAATCCTGTGATTCGCATGGATGTGAAGCTAACTCGTTTGTTTCGCCAGCATTTGAATCTAAATCATGTATATCACAATTATTTGAATCTAAAGCATTTGCTTCGCATTGATTTGAAGATAAGCCTTCTACTTCGCATTGATTTGAAGCTGAATCCTGTGATACGCATGGATTTGAAGATAACTCGTTTGTTTCGCATGCAGTTGAATTTATATCACTTATATCACAAGTATTTGAAGCTGAACCATTTGTTTCGCGTGGATTTGAAGCTAAGCCTTCTACTTCGCATTGGTTTGAAGCTAAATCATGTGTTTCGCATGTATTTGAAGCTAACTCGTTTGCTTCGCATGCAGTTGAAGCTAAATCATGTATATCACAAGTATTTGAAGCTGGACCATTTGTTTCGCATGAATATTAAGCTTAACCATGTGTTTCGAATGAGTTTGAAGCTAAATCATGTGTTTCGCATGGATTTGAAGCTAACTCGTTTGTGTCGCCTGCATTTGAAGCTAAATCATGTGTTTCGTTTGGATTTGAAGCTAACTCTTTTGTTTTGCATGCAGTTGATGCTAAGTAATGTATAAAACTAGTATTTGAAGCTAAACAATTCGTTTCGCATTGATTTGAAACTAAGCCTTCTACTTGGCATTGATTTGAATTTAAATCACGTGTTTCCCAGGGGTGTGACGTTAAATCGTTTGTTTCGCATGCAGCTGATTCTAAACCATGTATATCACAAGTATTTGAAGCTAATCAATTTAATTCGCATTGATTTGAAGCTAAGCCTTCTACTTCGCATTGATTTGATGCTGGATCATGTGTTTCGCTTAAATTTGAAACTAACACGATTGTTTCACATGAAGTTGAAGCTAAATCATGTATATCACAAGTATTTGAAGCTAAAGCATTTGTCTCGCATGGGTTTGAAGCTAAGCCTGCTACTTCGCATTGATTTAATGCTGAATCCTGTGATCCGCATGGATTTTAAGCTAACTCGTTTGTTTCGCATGCGATTGAAGCTAAATCATGCATATCTCAAGTATTTGAAGCTGAACCCTTTGTTTCGCATTGATTTGAAGCTAAGGCTTCTACTTCGCATTGATTTGAATAATTTGTAGCTAAATCATTTGTTCCGCATGGTTTGAAGCTAAATCATGTATGTCACATTTATTTGACGCTGAACCATTTGTTTCGCATGAATATTAAGCTGAACCACGTGTTTCGAATGAATTTGAAGCTAAATCATGTGTTTCGCTTGGATTTGAAGCTATCTCGTTTCTTTCGCATGCAGTTGAAGATAAATCATGAATATCACAAGTATTTATATCTAAACCATATGTTTCGCATGAATTTTAAGATAAGCCTTCCAGTTCGCATTGATTTGTAGCTAAATCATGTTTCCGCATGGTTGGAAGCTAAAACATGTATGTCACATTTATTTGAAGCTGAACCATTTGCTTCGCATGAATATTAAGCTGAACCACGTGTTTCGAATGAATTTGAAGCTAAATCATGTGTTTCGCATGGATTTGAAGCTAACTCGTTTGTGTCGCATGCAGTTGAATTTATATCACTTATATCACAAGTATTTGCAGCTGAACCATTTGTTTCGCATGGATTTGAAGCTAAGCCTTCTACTTCGCATTGGTTTGAAGCTAAATCATGTGTTTCGCTTGGATTTGAAGCTAACACGCCTGTTTCACATGCTGTTGAAGCTAAATCATGTATACCACGAGTATTTGAAGCTGAACCATTTGTTTCGCATGAATATTAAGCTTAACCATGTGTTTCGAATGAATTTGAAACTAAATCATGTGTTTCGAATGGATTTGAAGCTAACTCGTTTGCTTCGCATGCAGTTGAAGCTAAATCATGTATATCACAAATATTTCAAGCTAAACCATTTTTTTCGCATTGATTTGAAGCTAAGGCTTCTACTTCGCATTGATTTGAAGTTAAATCATGTGTTTTCCTTGGGTGTGACGCTAAATCGTTTGTTCCGCATGCAGCTGAATCTAAATCATGTATATCACAAGTATTTGAAGCTAAACAAATTGACTCGCATTGATTTGAAGCTAAGACTTCTACGTCGCATTGATTTGAAGCTAAATCATGTGTTTGGTATCGATTTGAAGCTAACTCGTTTGTTTCGCCAGCATTTGAAGCTAAATCATGTATATGACAATTATTTGAATCTAAAGCATTTGCTTCGCATTGTTTTGTAGATAAGCCTTCTACTTCGCATTGATTTGAAGCTAAATCATGTGTTCCGCATGGATATGAAGATAACTCGTTTGTTTCACATGCAGTTGAAGCTAAATCATGTATATCACAAGTACTTATATCTAAACCATATGTTTCGCATGAATTTGAAGATAATCGTACCAGTTCGCATTGAATTGTAGCTAAATCATGTGTTCCGCATGGTTTGAAGCTAAATCATGTATGTCACACGTATTTGAAGCTTAACCATTTGTTTCGCATGAATATTAAGCTGAACCATGTGTTTCGACTGAATTTGAAGCTAAATCATGTGTTTCGCATGGATTTGAAGTTAACTCGTTTGTGTCGCCTGCATTTGAAGCTAAATCATGTATATCACAAGTACTTGAAGCTAAACGATTTATTTCGCATGGATTCGAAGATAAGCCATCTACTTCGCATTGATTTGAAGCTAAATCTTGTGTTGCGCATGGATATGAAGCTAAATCATGTATAAAACAAGTATTTGAAGCTAAGTCATGTATAAAACAAGCATTTGAAGCTAAACCATTTGATTCGCATGGGTTAGAAGCTAAGCCTTCCACTTCGCTTTGATTTGAAGCTAAATCATGTGTTTCGCATGGATTTGAAGCTAACTCGTTTGTTTCGCATGCGATTGAAGCTAAATCATGCATATCTCAAGTATTTGAAGCTAAGCCTTCCACTTCGCTTTGATTTGAAGCTAAATCATGTGTTCCGCATGGATTTGAAGATAACTCGTTTGTTTCGCATGCAGTTGAAGCTATATCACTTATATCACAAGTATTTGAAGCTAAACCAATAGTTTCTCATGGATTTGAAGCTAAGCCTTCTACTTGGCATTGATTTGAAGCTGAATCACTTCTTTCGCTTGAATTTGTAGCTAACACGTTTGTTTCACATGCAGTTGAAGCTAAATCATGTATATCACAAGTACTTATATCTAAACCATATGTTTCGCATGAATTTGAAGATAAGCGTACCAGTTCGCATTGAATTGTAGCTAAATCATGTGTTCCGCATGGTTTGAAGCTAAATCATGTATGTCACACGTATTTGAAGCTTAACCATTTGTTTCGCATGAATATTAAGCTGAACCATGTGTTTCGACTGAATTTGAAGCTAAATCATGTGTTTCGCATGGATTTGAAGTTAACTCGTTTGTATCGCCTGCATTTGAAGCTAAATCATGTATATCACAAGTACTTGAAGCTAAACGATTTATTTCGCATGGATTCGAAGATAAGCCATCTACTTCGCATTGATTTGAAGCTAAATCATGTGTTGCGCATGGATATGAAGCTAAATCATGTATAAAACAAGTATTTGAAGCTAAATCATGTATAAAACAAGCATTTGAAGCTAAACCATTTGATTCGCATGGGTTTGAAGCTAAGCCTTCCACTTCGCTTTGATTTGAAGCTAAATCATGTGTTTCGCATGGATTTGAAGCTAACTCGTTTGCTTCGCATGCAGTTGAAGCTAAATCATGTATATCACAAGTATTTGAAGCTGGACCATTTATTTCGCATGGATTCGAAGATAAGCATTCCACTTCGCATTGATTTGAAGCTAAATCATGTGGTTTGCATGGATTTGAGGATAAATCATGTGTTTCGCATAGATTAGAAGCTAAATCATGTGTTTGGTATCGATTTGAAGCTAACTCGTTTGTTTCGCCAGCATTTGAAGCTAAATCATGTATATCACAATTATTTGAATCTAAAGCATTTGCTTCGCATTGATTTGTAGATAAGCCTTCTACTTCGCATTGATTTGAAGCTAAATCATGTGTTCCGCATGGATTTGAAGATAACTCGTTTGTTTCGCATGCAGTTGAATTTATATCACTTATATCACAAGTATTTGAAGCTGAACCAATAGTTTCTCATGGATTTGAAGCTAAGCCTTCTACTTGGCATTGATTTGAAGCTGAATCATTTCTTTCGCTTGAATTTGAAGCTAACTCGTTTGCTTCGCATGCAGTTGAAGCTAAATCATGTATATCACAAGTATTTGAAGCTGGACCATTTGTTTCGCATGAATATTAAGCTTAACCATGTGTTTCGAATGAGTTTGAAGCTAAATCATGTGTTTCGCATGGATTTGAAGCTAACTCGTTTGTGTCGCCTGCATTTGAAGCTAAATCATGTGTTTCGTTTGGATTTGAAGCTAACTCTTTTGTTTTGCATGCAGTTGATGCTAAGTAATGTATAAAACTAGTATTTGAAGCTAAACAATTCGTTTCGCATTGATTTGAAACTAAGCCTTCTACTTGGCATTGATTTGAATTTAAATCACGTGTTTCCCAGGGGTGTGACGTTAAATCGTTTGTTTCGCATGCAGCTGATTCTAAACCATGTATATCACAAGTATTTGAAGCTAATCAATTTAATTCGCATTGATTTGAAGCTAAGCCTTCTACTTCGCATTGATTTGATGCTGGATCATGTGTTTCGCTTAAATTTGAAACTAACACGATTGTTTCACATGAAGTTGAAGCTAAATCATGTATATCACAAGTATTTGAAGCTAAAGCATTTGTCTCGCATGGGTTTGAAGCTAAGCCTGCTACTTCGCATTGATTTAATGCTGAATCCTGTGATCCGCATGGATTTTAAGCTAACTCGTTTGTTTCGCATGCGATTGAAGCTAAATCATGCATATCTCAAGTATTTGAAGCTGAACCCTTTGTTTCGCATTGATTTGAAGCTAAGGCTTCTACTTCGCATTGATTTGAATAATTTGTAGCTAAATCATTTGTTCCGCATGGTTTGAAGCTAAATCATGTATGTCACATTTATTTGACGCTGAACCATTTGTTTCGCATGAATATTAAGCTGAACCACGTGTTTCGAATGAATTTGAAGCTAAATCATGTGTTTCGCTTGGATTTGAAGCTATCTCGTTTCTTTCGCATGCAGTTGAAGATAAATCATGAATATCACAAGTATTTATATCTAAACCATATGTTTCGCATGAATTTTAAGATAAGCCTTCCAGTTCGCATTGATTTGTAGCTAAATCATGTTTCCGCATGGTTGGAAGCTAAAACATGTATGTCACATTTATTTGAAGCTGAACCATTTGCTTCGCATGAATATTAAGCTGAACCACGTGTTTCGAATGAATTTGAAGCTAAATCATGTGTTTCGCATGGATTTGAAGCTAACTCGTTTGTGTCGCATGCAGTTGAATTTATATCACTTATATCACAAGTATTTGCAGCTGAACCATTTGTTTCGCATGGATTTGAAGCTAAGCCTTCTACTTCGCATTGGTTTGAAGCTAAATCATGTGTTTCGCTTGGATTTGAAGCTAACACGCCTGTTTCACATGCTGTTGAAGCTAAATCATGTATACCACGAGTATTTGAAGCTGAACCATTTGTTTCGCATGAATATTAAGCTTAACCATGTGTTTCGAATGAATTTGAAACTAAATCATGTGTTTCGAATGGATTTGAAGCTAACTCGTTTGCTTCGCATGCAGTTGAAGCTAAATCATGTATATCACAAATATTTCAAGCTAAACCATTTTTTTCGCATTGATTTGAAGCTAAGGCTTCTACTTCGCATTGATTTGAAGTTAAATCATGTGTTTTCCTTGGGAGTGACGCTAAATCGTTTGTTCCGCATGCAGCTGAATCTAAATCATGTATATCACAAGTATTTGAAGCTAAACAAATTGACTCGCATTGATTTGAAGCTAAGACTTCTACGTCGCATTGATTTGAAGCTAAATCATGTGTTTGGTATCGATTTGAAGCTAACTCGTTTGTTTCGCCAGCATTTGAAGCTAAATCATGTATATGACAATTATTTGAATCTAAAGCATTTGCTTCGCATTGTTTTGTAGATAAGCCTTCTACTTCGCATTGATTTGAAGCTAAATCATGTGTTCCGCATGGATATGAAGATAACTCGTTTGTTTCACATGCAGTTGAAGCTAAATCATGTATATCACAAGTACTTATATCTAAACCATATGTTTCGCATGAATTTGAAGATAATCGTACCAGTTCGCATTGAATTGTAGCTAAATCATGTGTTCCGCATGGTTTGAAGCTAAATCATGTATGTCACACGTATTTGAAGCTTAACCATTTGTTTCGCATGAATATTAAGCTGAACCATGTGTTTCGACTGAATTTGAAGCTAAATCATGTGTTTCGCATGGATTTGAAGTTAACTCGTTTGTGTCGCCTGCATTTGAAGCTAAATCATGTATATCACAAGTACTTGAAGCTAAACGATTTATTTCGCATGGATTCGAAGATAAGCCATCTACTTCGCATTGATTTGAAGCTAAATCTTGTGTTGCGCATGGATATGAAGCTAAATCATGTATAAAACAAGTATTTGAAGCTAAGTCATGTATAAAACAAGCATTTGAAGCTAAACCATTTGATTCGCATGGGTTAGAAGCTAAGCCTTCCACTTCGCTTTGATTTGAAGCTAAATCATGTGTTTCGCATGGATTTGAAGCTAACTCGTTTGTTTCGCATGCGATTGAAGCTAAATCATGCATATCTCAAGTATTTGAAGCTAAGCCTTCCACTTCGCTTTGATTTGAAGCTAAATCATGTGTTCCGCATGGATTTGAAGATAACTCGTTTGTTTCGCATGCAGTTGAAGCTATATCACTTATATCACAAGTATTTGAAGCTAAACCAATAGTTTCTCATGGATTTGAAGCTAAGCCTTCTACTTGGCATTGATTTGAAGCTGAATCACTTCTTTCGCTTGAATTTGTAGCTAACACGTTTGTTTCACATGCAGTTGAAGCTAAATCATGTATATCACAAGTACTTATATCTAAACCATATGTTTCGCATGAATTTGAAGATAAGCGTACCAGTTCGCATTGAATTGTAGCTAAATCATGTGTTCCGCATGGTTTGAAGCTAAATCATGTATGTCACACGTATTTGAAGCTTAACCATTTGTTTCGCATGAATATTAAGCTGAACCATGTGTTTCGACTGAATTTGAAGCTAAATCATGTGTTTCGCATGGATTTGAAGTTAACTCGTTTGTATCGCCTGCATTTGAAGCTAAATCATGTATATCACAAGTACTTGAAGCTAAACGATTTATTTCGCATGGATTCGAAGATAAGCCATCTACTTCGCATTGATTTGAAGCTAAATCATGTGTTGCGCATGGATATGAAGCTAAATCATGTATAAAACAAGTATTTGAAGCTAAATCATGTATAAAACAAGCATTTGAAGCTAAACCATTTGATTCGCATGGGTTTGAAGCTAAGCCTTCCACTTCGCTTTGATTTGAAGCTAAATCATGTGTTTCGCATGGATTTGAAGCTAACTCGTTTGCTTCGCATGCAGTTGAAGCTAAATCATGTATATCACAAGTATTTGAAGCTGGACCATTTATTTCGCATGGATTCGAAGATAAGCATTCCACTTCGCATTGATTTGAAGCTAAATCATGTGGTTTGCATGGATTTGAGGATAAATCATGTGTTTCGCATAGATTAGAAGCTAAATCATGTGTTTGGTATCGATTTGAAGCTAACGCGTTTGTTTCGCCAGCATTTGAAGCTAAATCATGTATATCACAATTATTTGAATCTAAAGCATTTGCTTCGCATTGATTTGTAGATAAGCCTTCTACTTCGCATTGATTTGAAGCTAAATCATGTGTTCCGCATGGATTTGAAGATAACTCGTTTGTTTCGCATGCAGTTGAAGCTATATCACTTATATCACAAGTATTTGAAGCTAAACCAATAGTTTCTCATGGATTTGAAGCTAAGCCTTCTACTTGGCATTGATTTGAAGCTGAATCATTTCTTTCGCTTGAATTTGAAGCTAACACGTTTGTTTCACATGCAGTTGAAGCTAAATCATGTATATCACAAGTACTTATATCTAAACCATATGTTTCGCATGAATTTGAAGATAAGCGTACCAGTTCGCATTGAATTGTAGCTAAATCATGTGTTCCGCATGGTTTGAAGCTAAATCATGTATGTCACTCGTATTTGAAGCTTAACCATTTGTTTCGCATGAATATTAAGCTGAACCATGTGTTTCGACTGAATTTGAAGCTAAATCATGTGTTTCGCATGGATTTGAAGCTAACTCGTTTGCTTCGCATGCAGTTGAAGCTAAATCATGTATATCACAAATATTTCAAGCTAAACCATTTTTTTCGCATTCATTTGAAGCTAAGGCTTCTACTTCGCATTGATTTGAAGTTAAATCATGTGTTTTCCTTGGGTGTGACGCTAAATCGTTTGTTCCGCATGCAGCTGAATCTAAATCATGTATATCACAAGTATTTGAAGCTAAACAAATTGACTCGCATTGATTTGAAGCTAAGCCTTCCACTTCGCTTTGATTTGAAGCTAAATCATGTGTTTCGCATGGATTTGAAGCTAACTCGTTTGCTTCGCATGCAGTTGAAGCTAAATCATGTATATCATAAGTATTTGAAGCTGGACCATTTATTTCGCATGGATTCGAAGATAAGCATTCCACTTCGCATTGATTTGATGCTAAATCATGTGGTTTGCATGGATTTGAGGATAAATCATGTGTTTCGCATGGATTAGAAGCTAACTCGTTTGTTTCGCATGCGATTGAAGCTAAATCATGCATATCTCAAGTATTTGAAGCTGAACCATTTGTTTCGCATGGATTTGAAGCTAAGCCTTCTACTTCGCATTGATTTGAAGCTAAATCATGTGTTTCGCTTGGATTTGAAGCTATCTCGTTTGTTTCGCATGCAGTTGAAGATAAATCATGTATATCACAAGTATTTGAAGCTAAACCATTTGATTCGCATGGATTTGAAGCTAAGCCTTCAACTTCGCTTTGATATGAAGCTAAATCATTTGATTCGCATGGATTTGAAGCTAAGCCTTCTACTTCGCATTGATTTGAAGCTGAATCCTGTGTTTCGCTTGAATTCGTATCTAACACGTTTGTTTCACATGAAGTTGAAGCTAAATCATGTATATCACAAGTATTTGAAGCTAAAGCATTTGTCTCGCATTGGTTTGAAGCTAAGCCTGCTACTTTGCATTGATTTAAAGCTGAATCCTGTGATCCGCATGGATTTGAAGCTAACTCGTTTGTTTCGCATGCGATTGAAGCTAAATCATGCATATCTCAAGTATTTGAAGCTGAACCATTTGTTTCGCATTGATTTGAAGCTAAGGCTTTTACTTCGCATTGATTTGAAGTTAAATTATGTGTTTCCCTTGGGTGTGACGCTAAATCGTTTATTCCGCATGCAGCTGAATCTAAATCATGTATATCACAAGTATTTGAAGATAAACCATTTGACTCGCATTGATTTGAAGCTAAGACTTCTACGTCGCATTGATTTGAAGCTAAATCATATGTTTGGTATCGATTTGAAGCTAACTCGTTTGTTTCGCCAGCAGATGAAGCTATATCACATATATCGCAATTATCTGAAGCTAAATCATTGGTTTCGCATGGATTTGAAGCTAAACCTTCGACATCGCATTGATTTGAACGTAAATCATGTGTTTCGCACGAATTTGAATCTAATAGATGTGTTTCGCATCAATTTTAAGCTAAATCATGTGTTACGTATTGAATTGAAGCTAACTGGTTTGTTTCGGCAGCATTTGAAGCTATATCACTTATATCGCAATTATCTGATGCTAAATCATTAGTTTCGCATGGATTTGAAGCTAAACCTTCGACATCGCATTGATTTGCTGTTAAATCATGTGTTTTGCATGGATTTGAAGCTAACTCGTTTGTTTCCCTTGCATTTGAAGCTGTATCACTTATATCGCAATTATCTGATGCTAAATCATTAGTTTCGCATAGATTTGAAGCAAAACCTTCTACATCGCATTGATTTGCAGCTAAATCATGTGTTTCGCTTGGATTTGAAGCTAACTCGTTTGTTTCGCCAGCAGATGAAGCTATATCACATATATCGCAATTATCTGAAGCTAAATCATTGGTTTCGCATGGATTTGAAGCTAAACCTTCGACATCGCATTGATTTGAACGTAAATCATGTGTTTCGCACGAATTTGAATCTAATAGATGTGTTTCGCATCAATTTTAAGCTAAATCATGTGTTACGTATTGAATTGAAGCTAACTGGTTTGTTTCGGCAGCATTTGAAGCTATATCACTTATATCGCAATTATCTGATGCTAAATCATTAGTTTCGCATGGATTTGAAGCTAAACCTTCGACATCGCATTGATTTGCTGTTAAATCATGTGTTTTGCATGGATTTGAAGCTAACTCGTTTGTTTCCCTTGCATTTGAAGCTGTATCACTTATATCGCAATTATCTGATGCTAAATCATTAGTTTCGCATAGATTTGAAGCAAAACCTTCTACATCGCATTGATTTGCAGCTAAATCATGTGTTTCGCTTGGATTTGAAGCTAACTCGTTTGTTTCGCAAGCAGATGAAGCTATATCACATATATCGCAATTATCTGAAGCTAAATCATTGGTTTCGCATGGATTTGAAGCTAAACCTTCGACATCGCATTGATTTGCAGCTAAATCCTGTGTTTCGCATGGATTTGAAGCTTACTCGTCTGTTTCGTCTGCATTTGAAGCTATATCACTTATATCCCGAGTGTTTGAAGCTAAATGAGTTGTTCCGCATGGATTAGAAACTAAGCCTTCTACTTCGCATTGATTTGAAGCTAAATCCTTTGTTTCGCATGGATTTGGAGCTAACTCGTTTGTTTCTCCTGCATTTGAAGCTATATCACAAATCGTATGTATGTGACCCTAAATATATTATTTCGCGTGGGTTTGAAGCTAAGCATTCAACATCGCATTGATTTGCTGCTAAATCATGTGTTTTACATGGATTTGAAGCTAAGCATTCTACATCGCATAGATTTGAAGCTTGCACGTTTGTTCCGTCTGCATTTGAAACTATATCACTTATACCGCAAGTATCTGAAGCTAAATCATTTGTGTCGCATGGATTTGTAGCTAAACCTACTACAAAGCATTGATTTGAAGCTCAATCATGTGTTTTGCATGGATTTGAAGCTAACTCTTTTGTTTCCCCTGCATTTGAAGCTATGTCACTTATATCGCGAGTATCTGATGCTAAATAATTTGTGTTGCGTGGATTTGAAGCAAATCCTTCTACATCGCATTGATTTGCAGCTAAATCATGTGTTTCGCACGAATTTGAAGCTAATAGATGTGTTTCGCATTAATTTTAAGCTAAATCGTGTGTTACGTATGGAATTGAAGTTAACTGGTCTGTTTCTCCTGCATTTGATGCTATATCACAAATCGAATGTACGTGAGCCTAAATAATTTGCTTCGCGTGGGTTTGAATCTAAGCATTCTACATCGCATTCATTTGCTGCTAAATCATGTGTATTGCACGGATTTGAAGCTAACTCGTTTGTTTCGCATGGATTTGAACCTAAACCTTCGACATCGCATTGATTTGCTGTTAAATCATGTGTTTCGCATGGATTTGAAGCTAACTCGTTTGTTGCGCATGCAGTTGAATCTAAATAACGTATATCACAAGTATCTGAATCTAAAGTATTTGTTTGGCATGGATTTGAATCTAATCCACGTGTATCGCATGAGTTTTAAGCTAAATCATGTGTTCCGCGTGGATTTGAAGCTAACTCGTTTGTTTCGACTGCACTTGAAGCAATATCACTTATATCGCTAGTATCAGAAGCTAAATCATTTGTTTCGCATGGATTTGAAGCTAAACCTGCAACGTCGCATTGATTTGCAGCTAAATCATGTGTTTCGCATGGATCTGAAGCTTACTCGTTCGTTTCCCCTGCATTTGAAGCTATATCATTTATATCGCAAGTATCTGATGCTAAATCATTTGTTTCGCATGGATTTGTCGCTAAATCTTCTACATCGCATTGATTTGCAGCAAAATCATGTGTTTCGCTTTGATTTGAAGCTAACTCGTTTGTTTCCCTTGCATTTGAAGCTATATCACTTATATCGCAATTATCTGATGCTAAATCATTAGTTTCGCATGGATTTGAAGCAAAACCTTCTACATCGCATTGTTTTGAACCTAAATCATGTGTTTCGCACGAATTTGAAGCTAATAGATGTGTTTCGCATCAATTTTAAGCTAAATCATGTGTTACGTATTGAATTGAAGCTAACTGGTTTGTTTCGGCAGCATTTGAAGCTATATAGCCTATATCCCAACTGTTTGAATCTCAATCATTTGTTTCGCATGGATTTGAAGCTAAACCTTCTACATCGCATTGATTTGCAGCTAAATCCTGTGTTTCGCATGGATTTGAAGCTTACTCGTCTGTTTCGTCTGCATTTGAAGCTATATCACTTATATCCCCAGTGTTTGAAGCTAAATGAGTTGTTCCGCATGGATTAGAAACTAAGCCTTCTACTTCGCATTGATTTGAAGCTAAATCCTTTGTTTCGCATGGATTTGGAGCTAACTCGTTTGTTTCTCCTGCATTTGAAGCTATATCACAAATCGTATGTATGTGACCCTAAATATATTATTTCGCGTGGGTTTGAAGCTAAGCATTCAACATCGCATTGATTTGCTGCTAAATCATGTGTTTCACATGGATTTGAAGCTAAGCATTCTACATCGCATAGATTTGAAGCTTGCACGTTTGTTCCGTCTGCATTTGAAACTATATCACTTATATCGCAAGTATCTGAAGCTAAATCATTTGTGTCGCATGGATTTGTAGCTAAACCTACTACATAGCATTGATTTGAAGCTCAATCATGTGTTTTGCATGGATTTGAAGCTAACTCGTTTGTTTCCCCTGCATTTGAAGCTATGTCACTTATATCGCGAGTATCTGATGCTAAATAATTTGTGTCGCGTGGATTTGAAGCAAATCCTTCTACATCGCATTGATTTGCAGCTAAATCATGTGTTTCGCACGAATTTGAAGCTAATAGATGTGTTTCGCATTAATTTTAAGCTAAATCGTGTGTTACGTATGGAATTGAAGTTAACTGGTCTGTTTCTCCTGCATTTGAAGCTATATCACAAATCGAATGTATGTGACCCTAAATAATTTGCTTCGCGTGGGTTTGAATCTAAGCATTCTACATCGCATTGATTTGCTGCTAAATCATGTGTTTCGCATGGATTTGAAGCTAACTCGTTTGTTTCGTCTGCATTTGAAGCTATATCTCTTATATCCCAAGTGTTTGCAGCTCAATCATTTGTTTCGCATGGATTTGAAGCTAAACCTTCTAAATCGCATGAATTTTAAGCTCAATCATGTTTTCCGCATGGATTTGAAGCTAACTCGATTGTTTCGTCTGTACTTGAAGCAATATCACATATATCGCTAGTATCTGAAGCTAAATCATTTGTTTCGCATGGATTTGAAGCAAAACCTTCTAAATCGCATTGATTTGCAGCTATATCATGTGTTTCGCATGGATTTGAAGCTAACTCGTTTGTTTCCCCTGCATTTAAAGCTATATCACAAATCGAAAGTATGTGACTCTAAATCATTTGTTTCGCGTGGGTTTGAAGCTAAGCATTCTACTTCGCATTCATTAGCTGCTAAATCATGTGTTTTGCACGGATTTGAAGCTAACTCGTTTGTTTCGCATGCAGTTGAAGCTATATCACATATATCGCAAGTATCTGAAGCTAAATCATTGGTTTCGCATGGATTTGAAGCTAAACCTTCGACATCGCATTGATTTGCTGTTAAATCATGTGTTTTGTATGGATTTGATGCTAACTCGTTTGTTTCCCTTGCATTTGAAGCTGTATCACTTATATCGCAATTATCTGATGCTAAATCATTAGTTTCGCATAGATTTGAAGCAAAACCTTCTACATCGCATTGATTTGCAGCTAAATCATGAGTTTCGCTTGGATTTGAAGCTAACTCGTTTGTTTCGCAAGCAGATGAAGCTATATCACATATATCGCAATTATCTGAAGCTAAATCATTGGTTTCGCATGGATTTGAAGCTAAACCTTCGACATCGCATTGATTTGCTGTTAAATCATGTGTTTTGCATGGATTTGAAGCTAACTCGTTTGTTTCCCTTGCATTTGAAGCTATATCACTAATATCGCAATTATCTGATGCTAAATCATTAGTTTCGCATTGATTTGAAGCAAAACCTTCTACATCGCATTGATTTGCAGCAAAATCATGTGTTTCGCACGAATTTGAAGCTAATAGATGTGTTTCTCATTAATTTTAAGCTAAATCATGTGTTGCGTATGGAATTGAATCTAACTGGTTTGTTTCGCCTGCATTTGAAGCTATATAGCTTATATCCAAACTGTTTGAAGCTCAATCATTTGTTTCGCATGGATTTGAAGCTAACTCGTTTGTTGCGCATGCAGTTGAATCTAAATAACGTATATCACAAGTATCTGAATCTAAAGTATTTGTTTGGCATGGATTTGAATCTAATCCACGTGTATCGCATGAGTTTTAAGCTAAATCATGTGTTCTGCGTGGATTTGAAGCTAACTCGTTTGTTTCGACTGCACTTGAAGCAATATCACTTATATCGCTAGTATCAGAAGCTAAATCATTTGTTTCGCATGGATTTGAAGCTAAACCTGCAACGTCGCATTGATTTGCAGCTAAATCATGTGTTTCGCATGGATCTGAATCTTACTCGTTTGTTTCCCCTGCATTTGAAGCTATATCATTTATATCGCAAGTATCTGATGCTAAATCATTTGTTTCGCATGGATTTGTCGCTAAATCTTCTACATCGCATTGATTTGCAGAAACATAATGTGTTTCGCTTTGATTTGAAGCTAACTCGTTTGTTTCCCTTGCATTTGAAGCTATATCACTTATATCGCAATTATCTGATGCTAAATCAATACTTTCGCATGGATTTGAAGCAAAACCTTCTACATCGCATTGACTTGAACCTAAATCATGTGTTTCGCACGAATTTGAAGCTAATAGATGTTTTTCGCATCAATTTAAACTAAATCATGTGTTACGTATTGAATTGAAGCTAACTGGTTTGTTTCGGCAGCATTTGAAGCTATATAGCCTATATCCCAACTGTTTGAATCTCAATCATTTGTTTCGCATGGATTTGAAGCTAAACCTTCTACATCGCATTGATTTGCAGCTAAATCCTGTGTTTCGCATGGATTTGAAGCTTACTCGTCTGTTTCGTCTGCATTTGAAGCCATATCACTTATATCCCGAGTGTTTGAAGCTAAATGAGTTGTTCCGCATGAATTGGAAACTAAGCCTTCTACTTCGCATTGATTTGAAGCTAAATCCTTTGTTTCGCATGGATTTGGAGCTAACTCGTTTGTTTCTCCTGCATTTGAAGCTATATCACAAATCGAATGTATGTGACCCTAAATCTTTTATTTCGCGTGGGTTTGAAGCTAAGCATTCAACATCGCATTGATTTGCTGCTAAATCATGTGTTTTACATGGTTTTGGAGCTAAGCATTCTACATCGCATAGATTTGAAGCTTGCTCGTTTGTTCCGTCTGCATTTGATACTATATCAATTATATCGCAAGTATCTGAAGCTAAATCATTTGTGTCGCATGGATTTGAAGCTAAACCTACTACATAGCATTGATTTGAAGCTCAATCATGTGTTTTGCATGGATTTGAAGCTAACTCGTTTGTTTCCCCTGCATTTGAAGCTATGTCACTTATATCGCGAGTAACTGATGATAATCACTTGATTCGCATGGATTTGAAGCTAAACCTTCTACATCGCATTGATTTGCATCTAAATCATGTGTTTCGCATGGATTTGAAGCTAAGCATTCTACATCGTATAGATTTGAACCTTGCTCGTTTGTTCCGTCTGCATTTGAAACTATATCACTTATATCGCAAGTATCTGAAGCTAAATCATGTGTTTCGCATGGATTTGCTGCTAACTCGTTTCTTTCCCCTGCATTTGAAGCAATATCACTTATATCGCATGTATCTGATGCAAAATCATTTGCGTCGCATGGATTTGAAGGTAACTTGTTTCGCCTGCATTTGAAGTTATATCACGTGTATCGCAAGTTTTTGAAGAAAAATCATTTTTCTCGCACGGATTTGAAGCTAAACCTTCTACATCGCATTGATTTGCAGTTCAATCATGTCTTTCGCATGGATTTGAAGCTAACTCGTTTGTTTCGTCTGCATTTGAAGCTACGTCACTTATATCGCAAGTATCTGATGCTAAATAATTTCTGTCGCGTGGATTTGAAGCAAAACATTCTACATCGCATTGATTTGCAGCTAAATCATGTGTTTCGCTTGGATTTGAAGCTAACTCGTTTGTTTCGCAAGCAGATGAAGCTATATCACATATATCGCAATTATCTGAAGCTAAATCATTGGTTTCGCATGGATTTGAAGCTAAACCTTCGACATCGCATTGATTTGCTGTTAAATCATGTGTTTTGCATGGATTTGAAGCTAACTCGTTTGTTTCCCTTGCATTTGAAGCTATATCACTAATATCGCAATTATCTGATGCTAAATCATTAGTTTCGCATTGATTTGAAGCAAAACCTTCTACATCGCATTGATTTGCAGCTAAATCATGTGTTTCGCACGAATTTGAAGCTAATAGAAGTGTTTCGCATTAATTTTAAGCTAAATCATGTGTTACGTATGGAATTGAAGCTAACTGGTTTGTTTCGCCTGCATTTGAAGCTATATAGCTTATATTCAAACTGTTTGAAGCTCAATCATTTGTTTCGCATGGATTTGAAGCTAACTCGTTTGTTGCGCATGCAGTTGAATCTAAATAACGTATATCACAAGTATCTGAATCTAAAGTATTTGTTTGGCATGGATTTGAAGCGTACTCGTCTTTTTCGTCTGCATTTGAAGCTATAGCACTCATATCCCGAGTGTTTTAAGCTAAATCAGTTGTTTCGCATGGTTTCGAAGCTAAACCTTCTACATCGCATTGATTTGAAGCTAAATCAAGTGTTTCGCTTGTATATGAAGCTAACTCGTTTGTTTCGCCTGCAGTTAAATCTATATCACTTATGTCGCAAGTATTTGAAGCTACATCATTTGTTCCGCATGGATTAGAATCTAAGTCTTCTACTCCGCATTGATTTGAAGCTAAATCGTTTGTTTCGCATGGATTTGGAGCTAAAATTGCCACACAGCATTGATTTGAAGCTTAATCATGTGTTTTGCATGGTATTGAGGCTAACTCGTTTGTTTCCCCTGCATTTGAAGCTATATCACTTATATCGCAAGTATCTGAGGCTAAATCATTTGTTTCGCATGGATTTGAAGCTAAACCTCCTACATCGCATTGATTTGCAGCTAAAACATGTGTTTCGCAAGGATTTGAAGCTAACTCGTTTGATTCGTCTGCACTTGAAGGCATATCACTTATATCCCAAGTGTTTGAAGCTAAATCATTTGTTTCACACGGATTCGAAGACAATCCTTCTACTTCGCATTGATTTGAAGCTAAATCATGTGTTTCGCATGGATTTGAAGCTAACTCGTTTGTTTCGCATGCAGTTGAAGCTATATCACTTATATCACAAGTATTTGAAGCTAAACCATTTGTTACGCATGGATTCGAAGATGAGCCTTCTACTTCACATTGATTTAAATAAAAATCATGTGTTTCGTTTGGATTTGAAGCTAACTCGATTATTTCGTCTCCATTTGAAGCTAAATCATGCATAAAACAAGTATTTGATGCTAAACCATTTGTTTCGCATGGATTTGAAGCTAAGCCTTCAAGTTCACTTTAATTTGAAGCTAAATCATGGATTTGAAGTCAACTCGCTTGTTTCGTCTGCATTTGAAGTTATTTCATTTACATCGCAAGTATTTGAACCTTAATCATGTGTTTCGCTTGGATTTGAACCCAGCCTTCTACTTCGCATTGATTTGATGTTAAACCATGTGTTCTAATGAGTTTGAAGCTAAATCATGTGTTTCGCTTGGATATGAAGCTAACTCGTTTGTGTAGCCTGCATTTGAAGTTAAATCATGTATATCACAAGTATTTGGAGCTAAACTATTTGTTTCGCACGGATTCGAAGACAATCCATCTACTTCGCATTGAATTGAAGCTAAATCAGGTGTTTCGCATGGATTTGAAGCTAACTCGTTTGTTTCGCAGGCAGTTGAAGCTATATCACTTATATCACAAGTATTTGAAGCTAAACCGTTTGTTTCGCACGGATTCGAAGATAAGCCTTTTACTTCGCATTGATTTGAAGATAAATCATGTGTTTCGCATGGATTTGAAGCTAACACGTTTGTTTCGCCTGCATTTGAAGCAAAATCATGTATATCACAAGTATTTGAAGCAGAACCATTTGTTTGGCATGAATATTAAGCTAAACCATGTGTTGCGAATGAATTTGAAGCTAAATAATGTGTTTGGCATGGATTTGAAGCTAACTCGTTTGTTTCGCCAGCGTTTGAAGCTAAATCATGTATGTCACAAGTATTTGAAGCTTAACCATTTGATTCGCCTGGATTTGAAGCCAAGCCTTCTACTTCGCATTGATTTGATGCTAAAACATGTGTTTCGCATGAATTTGAAGCTAAATCATGTGTTTCGCTTGGATTTGAAGATAACTCGTTTGTTCCGCCGGCATTTGTAGCTAAATAATGTAAATCACAAATATTTGATGCTAATCCGTTTGTTTCGCACGGATTCGAAGATAAGCCTTTTACTTCGCAGTGATTTGAAGATAAATCATGTGCTTCGCATGGATTTGAAGCTAACCCGTATGATTCGCCAGCATTTGAAGCTAAATCATGTATATCATAAGTATTTGTAACTAAACCATTTGCTTCGCATGGATTTGAAGCTATGCCTTCTACTTCGCATTGATTTGAAGAAAAATCATTTGTTAAGTTTTTGATTTAAAACTAACTCGTTTGTTTCGACTGCACTTGAAGCAATATCACTTATATCGCTAGTATCTGAAGCTAAATCATTTGTTTCGCATGGATTTGAAGCTAAACCTTCAACGTCGCATTGATTTGCAGCTAAATCATGTGTTTCGCATGGATCTGAAGCTAACTCGTTTGTTTCGCGTACATTTGTAGTTATATCAGTTATATCGCAATTATCAGAAGATACATCATTTGTTTCTCATGTAGTTGAAGCTACTCCTTCTACTTCGCATTGATTTGAATCTAAATCATGTGTTTCGCTTGGACTTGAAGCTAACTCTTTTGTTTCCCCTTCATTTTAAGCTATATCAATTATATCACAAGTATCTCATGCTTAATCATTTGTTTCGCATGGATATGAAGCTAAACCTTCTACATCGCATTGATTTGAATCTAAATCATGTGTTCCGCATGGATTTGAAGATAACTCGTTTGTTTCGCCTGCATTAGAAGCTAAATCATGTGTTTCGCATTGACTTGAAGTTAACTCGTTTGCGTCGCCTGCATTTGAAGATAAATCATGTATATCACAAGTAGTTGAAGCTAAACCGTTTGTTTCGCACGGATTCGAAGATAAGCCTTATACTTCGCATTGATTTGAAGATAAATCGAGTGTTTCGCATGGACTTGAAGCTAACTCGTTTGTTTCGCCTGCATTTGAAGCAAAATCGTGTATATCACAAGTATTTGAAGCTGGACCATTTGTTTGGCATGAATATTAAGCTAAACCATGTGTTTCGAATGAATTTGAAGCTAAATCATGTGTTTCGCTTGGATTTGAAAATAACTCGTTTGTTTCGCCGGCATTTGAAGCTAAATCATGTAAATCACAAGTATTTGTAGCTAAACTATGTGTTTCGCATGGATTTGAAGCTATGCCTTCTACTTCGCATTGATTTGAAACTAAATCATGTGTTTCGCATGGATTTGAAGCTAACTTGTTTGTTTCGCCTGCATTTGAAGCTAAATCATGTATATCACAAGTATTTGAAGCTAAACTACTTGTTTCACACGGATTCGAAGACAATCCTTCTACTTCGCATTGATTTGAAGCTAAATCATGTGTTTCGCATGGATTTGAAGCTAACTCGTTTGTTTCGCAGGCAGTTGAAGCTATATCACTTATATCACAAGTATTTGAAGCTAAACCGTTTGTTTCGCACGGATTCGAAGATAAGCCTTTTACTTCGCATTGATTTGAAGATAAATCATGTGTTTCGCATGGATTTGAAGCTAACTCGTTTGTTTCGCCAGCATTTGAAGCAAAATCATGTATATCACAAGTATTTGAAGCTAAACAATTTGTTACGCATGGATTCGAAGATGAGCCTTCTACTTCGCATTGATTTTTAAGAAAAATCATGTGTTACGTTTGGATTTGAAGCTTACTCGATTATTTCGCCTCCATTTGAAGCTAAATCATGCATATCACAAGTATATGATGCTAAACCATTTGCTTCGCATGGATTTGAAGCTAAGCCTTCAACTTTGCTTTGATTTGAAGCTAAATCATGTGTTTCGTTTGGATTTTAAGCTAACTCGTTTGTTTCACGTGCAGTTGAAGCTAAATCATGTATATCACAAGTATTTCATGCTGAACCATTTGTTTCGCATGAATATTAAGCAAAACCATGTGCTTCGAACGAATTTGAAACTAAATCATGTGTTTCGCATGGGTTTAAAGCTAACTCGTTTGTTTCGCCTGAATGTGAAGCTAAATAAATCATGTATATCTCAAGTATTTGAAGCTGAACCATTTGTTTCGCATGTATTCGAAGATAAGTCTTCTACTTCGCGTTGACTTGAAGCTAAATCATGTGTTTCGCATGGATTTGAAGATAACTCGTTCGTTTCGACTGCATTTGAAGCTGTATCATGTATATCATATGTATTTGGACCTGAACCATATGTTTCGCGTGAATATTAAGCTAAATCATGTGTTTCGAATGAATTTTAAGCTAAATCATGTGTTTCGTATCGATTTGAAACGAACTTGTTTGTTTCGCATGCAGTTGAACCTAAATCATGTATACCATAAGTATTTGAAGCTAAACCATTTGCTTCGCATGGATTTGAAGATATGTCTTCTACTTCGCATTGATTTGAAGCTGAATCATGTGTTTCGCATCAGTTTGAAGCTAAATCATGTGTTTCGCTTGTATTTCAAGCTAACTCGTTTGTTTCGCGAGCATTTGATGCTGAATCATGTATATCACAAGTATTTGAAGCTAAACCATTTGATTCGCATGGATTTGTAGCTAATTCTTCTACATCGCATTGATTTGAAGCTAAATCATGTGTTTCGCTTGGATTTGAAGCTAACACGCATGTTTCACATGCTGTTGAAGCTAAATCATGTATACCACGAGTATTTGAAGCTGAACCATTTGTTTCGCATGAATATTAACCTTAACCATGTGTTTCGCATGAGTTTGAAGCTAAATCATGTGTTTCGCTTGGTTATGAAGCTAACTCGTTCGTTTCGCCTGCATTTGAAGCTGTATCATGTATATCATATGTATTTGGACAAGAACCATATGTTTAGCGTGAATATTAAGCTAAATCATGTTTTTCGAATGAATTTTAAGCTAAATCATGTGTTTCGCATCGATTTGAAACGAAATTGTTTGGTTCGCATGCAGTTGAACCTAAATCATGTATACCATAAATATTTGAAGCTAAACCATTTTCTTCGCATGGATTCGAAGATATGTCTTCTACTTCGCATTGATTTGAACTAAATCATGTGTTTCGCTTGGATTTGAAGCTAAACCTTCTACATCGCATTGATTTAGAGCCCAGTCATCTGTTTTGCAAGGATTTAAAGCTAACTCGTTTGTTTCGTCTCCATTTGAAGCTATGTCACTCATATCCCAAGTATTTGAAGCTAAATCATTTGTTTCGCATGGATTTGAAGCTAAAACTTCTACATCGCACTGATTTGAAGCTACATCATGTGTTTCGCTTGGATATGAAGCTAACTCGTTTGTTTAGTCTGCATTTCAAGCTACATCACTTATATCGCAAGTATCTGTAGCTAGATCATTTGCGTCGCATGGATTTGAAGCTAAACCTTCTACATAGCATTGATTTGAAGCTTAAGCATGTGTTTTGCATGGATTTGATGCTAACTCGTTTGCTTCCACTCCATTTGAAGCTGTTTCAGTTATATCGCAAGTATCTGATGCTAAATCATTTGTTTCGCATAGATATGAAGCTAAACCTTCTACATCGCATTGATTTGAAGCTAAATCATGTGTTTTGCTTGGATTTGAATCTAAACATTCTACATCGCATTTATTTGAAGCTAAATCATGTGAATCGCACGGATTTTGAAGCTAACTCGTTAGTTTCGTCTGCATTTGAAGCTATATCACTTATATCCCAAGTGTTTGAAGCTAATTCATTTGTTTCGCATGGATTTGAAGATAAACCTTCTACATCGCAATGATTTGGAGCTAAATCATGTGTTTCGCTTGGATTTGAAGCTAAACCTTCTACATCGTATTGATTTGAAGCTAAATCATGTGTTTCGTTTGGATTTGAAACTAACTCGTTTGTTTCCCCTGCATTTAAACCTATATCACTTATATCGCAAGTATCTGATGCTAAATAATTTCTTACGCATTGATTTGAAGCTAAACCTTCTACATCGCTTTGATTTGCAGCTAAATCATGTGTTTCGCATGGATTTGAAGTTAACTCGTTTGTTTCGCCTGCAGTTGAAGCTATATCACCTATATCCGAAGTGTTTGAAGCTCAATCAATTGTTCCGCATCGATTTGAAGCTAAGCCTTCTACTTCGCATTGATTTGAAGCTAAATCATTTGTGTCGCATGGATTTGAAGCTAAACCTTCTACATCGCAATGATTTGGAGCTAAGTCATGTGTTTCGCTTGGATTTGAAGCTAAGCCTTCTACTTCGCATTGATTTGAAGCTACATCATGTGTTTCGCTTGGATTTGAAAATAAATGGTTTGTTTCGCATGCAGTTGAAGGTAAATCATGTATGTCACAAGTATTCGAAGCGAAACCATTTGTTTTGCATGGATTTGAAGCTAAGCCTTCTACTTCGCATTGATTTGAAGCTAACTCGTTTGTTTCGTCTTCAAATGAAGCTATATCACTTATATCGCAAGTATTTGAGGAAAAATCATGTGTTTTGCATGGATTTGATACTAGCTCGTTTGTTTCTCCTGCATTTGAAGCTATATCACTTATATCGCAAGTATCTGAAGCTAAATCATTTGTTTCGCATGGATTTGAAGCTAACTCGTTTGTTTCGTCTGCATTTGAAGCTATGTCACATATATCCCAAGTGTTTGAAGCTCAATCATTTGCTTCGCTTCTATTTGAAGCTAATCCTTCTACAGCGCATTGATTTGAAGCTAAATCATGTGCCTTGCTTGGATTTAAAGCTAACTCGTTTGTTTAGCCAGCATTTAGAGCTATATCACTTAAATCGCAAGTATCTGAAGCTAAATCATTTGTTTCGCATGGATTCGAAGCAAAACCTTCTACATCGCATTGATTTGAAGCTAATTCATTTGTTTCGCATGGATTTGAAGCTAAACCTTCTACATCGCAATGATTTGTAGCTAAATCATGTGTTTCGCTTGGATATGGAGCTAAACCTTCTACATCGTATTGATTTGCAGCTAAATCATGTGTTTCGCATGGATTTGAAGTTAACTCGTTTGTTTCGCCTGCAGTTGAAGCTATATCACCTATATCCGAAGTGTTTGAAGCTCAATCAATTGTTCCGCATCGATTTGAAGCTAAGCCTTCTACTTCGCATTGATTTGAAGCTAAATCAAGTGGAACGCATGGATTTTGAAGCTAACTCGATTGATTCGTATGCATTTGATGCTATATCACTTATATCGCAAGTATTTGAAGCTAACTCGTTTGTTCCGTCTGTATTTGAAGCTATATAGCCTATATCCCAACTGTTTGAAGGTCAATCATTTGTTTCGCATGGATTTGAAGCTAAGCCTTCTACTTCGCATTGATTTGAAGTTAAACCTTCTTCATCGCATTAATTTGAAGCTAAATCATGTGTTTCGCATGGAGTTGTAGCTAAACCGTCTACATCGCATTGATTTGAAGCTAAACCTTCTACATCGCATTGATTTGCAGCTAAATCATGTGTTTCGCATGGATTTGAAGCTAACTCGTTTGTTCCGCATGCAGATGAAGCTATATCACATATATCGCAATTATCTGAAGCTAAATCATTGGTATCGCATGGATTTGAAGCTAAACCTTCTACATCGAATTGATTTGCAGCTAAATCATATGTTTCGCATGGATTTGAAGCTAAGCCTTCTACTTCGCATTGATTTGAAGTTAAACCTTCTTCATCGCATTAATTTGAAGCTAAATCATGTGTTTCGCATGGAGTTGTAGCTAAACCGTCTACATCGCATGGATTTGAAGCTAAGCCTTCTACTTCGCATTGATTTGAAGTTAAACCTTCTTCATCGCATTAATTTGAAGCTAAATCATGTGTTTCGCATGGAGTTGTAGCTAAACCGTCTACATCGCATTGATTTGAAGCTAAACCTTCTACATCGCATTGATTTGCAGCTAAATCATGTGTTTCGCATGGATTTGAAGCTAACTCGTTTGTTCCGCATGCAGATGAAGCTATATCACATATATCGCAATTATCTGAAGCTAAATCATTGGTATCGCATGGATTTGAAGCTAAACCTTCTACATCGAATTGATTTGCAGCTAAATCATATGTTTCGCATGGACTTGAAGCTAACTCGTTTGTTTCGCATGCAGCTGAAGCTATATCACATATATCGCAATTATCTGAAGCTAAATCATTGGTTTCGCATGGATTTGAAGCTAAACCTTCTACATCGAATTGATTTGCAGCTAAATTATGTGTTTCGCATGGATTCGAAGCTAACTCGTTTGTTTCGCATGCAGATGAGGCTATATCACATATATCGCAATTATCTGCAGCTAAATCATTGGTTTCGCATGGATTTGAAGCAAATCCACCTACATCGCATTGATTTGCAGCTAAATCATGTGTTTCGCACGAATTTGAAGCTAATAGATGTGCTTCGCATTAATTTTAAGCTAAATCATTTGTTACGTATGGAATTGAAGCTAACTGGTTTGTTACGCCTGCATTTGAAGCTATATAGCCTATATCCCAACTGTTCGAAGCTCAATCATTTGTTTCGCATGGATTTGATGCTAACTCGTTTGTTGCGCATGAAGTTGAATGTAAATAACGTATATCACAAGTATCTGAATCTGTATTTTTTTGGCATGGATTTGAATCTAATCCACGTGTATCGCATGAGTTGTAATCTAAATCATGTGTTCCGCATGGATTTGAAGCTAACTCGTTTGTTTCGACTGCACTTGAAGCAATATCGCTTTTATCGCTAGTATCTGAAGCTGTAATCATTTGTTTCGCATGGATATGAAGCTAACTCGTTTGTTTCGTCTGCATTTGAAGCTATATCACTTATATCCTAAGTGTTTGAAGCTAAATCATTTGTTTCGCATGGATTTGAAGCTAAAGCTTCTACATCGCATGGACTTGAAGCTAACTCGTTTGTTTCGCATGCAGCTGAAGCTATATCAGATATATCGCAATTATCTGAAGCTAAATCATTGGTTTCGCATGGATTTGAAGCTAAACCTTCTACATCGCATTGATTTGCAGCTAAATCATGTGTTTCGCATGGATTTGAAGCTAAGCCTTCTACTTCGCATTGATTTGAAGTTAAACCTTCTTCATCGCATTAATTTGAAGCTAAATCATGTGTTTCGCATGGAGTTGTAGCTAAACCGTCTACATCGCATTGATTTGAAGCTAAACCGTCTACATCGCATTGATTTGAAGCTAAACCTTCTACATCGCATTGATTTGCAGCTAAATCATGTGTTTCGCATTGATTTGAAGCTAACTCGTTTGTTCCGCATGCAGATGAAGCTATATCATATATATCGCAATTATCTGAGGCTAAATCATTGGTTTCGCATGGATTTGAAGCTAAACCTTCTATATCGAAATGATTTGCAGCTAAATCATGTGTTTCGCATGGATTTGAAGCTAACTCGTTTGTTTCGCATGCAGATGAGTCTATATCACATATATCGCAATTATCTGCAGCTAAATCATTGGTTTCGCATGGATTTGAAGCAAATCCTTCTACATCGCATTGATTTGCAGCTAAATCATGTGTTTCGCACGAATTTGAAGCTAATAGATGTGTTTCGCATTAATTTTAAGCTAAATCATTTGTTACGTATGGAATTGAAGCTAACTGGTTTGTTTCGCATGGATTTGAAGCTAACTCGTTTGTTGCGCATGAAGTTGAATCTAAATAACGTATATCACAAGTATCTGAATCTAAAGTATTTGTTTGGCATGGATTTGAATCTAATCCACATGTATCGCACGAGTTTTAAGCTAAATCATGTGTTTCGCATGGATTTGCAGCTAACTCGTTTGTTTCGTCTGCATTTGAAGGTATATCACTTATATCGCTATTATCTGAAGCTATAATCATTTGTTTCGCATGGATTTGAAGCTAAACCTTCAACGTCGCATCGATTTGCATCTAAATCATGTGTTTCGCATGGATTTGCAGCTAACTCGTTCGTTTCGCCTGCATTTGATGCTATATCACTTATATCCTAAGTGTTTGAAGCTAAATCATTTGTTTCGCATGGATTTGAAGCTAAACCTTCTACATCGCATTGATTTGCAGCTAAATCATGTGTTTCGCACGAATTTGAAGCTAATAGATGTGTTTCGCATTAATTTTAAGCTAAATCATTTGTTACGTATGGAATTGAAGCTAACTGGTTTGTTTCGCCTGCATTTGAAGCTATATAGCCTATATCCCAACTGTTCGAAGCTCAATCATTTGTTTCGCATGGATTTGAAGCTAACTCGTTTGTTGCGCATGAAGTTGAATCTAAATAACGTATATCACAAGTATCTGTATCTGTATTTTTTTGCATGGATTTGAATCTTATCCACGTGTATCGCATGAGTTTTAATCTAAATCATGTGTTCCGCATGGATTTGAAGCTAACTCGTTTGTTTCGACTGCACTTGAAGCAATATCGCTTTTATCGCTAGTATCTGAAGCTGTAATCATTTGTTTCGCATGGATCTGAAGCTAACTCGTTTGTTTCGTCTGCATTTGAAGCTATATCACTTATATCCCAAGTGTTTGAAGCTAAATCATTTGTTTCGCATGGATTTGAAGCTAAACCTTCTACATCGCATGGACTTGAAGCTAACTCGTTTGTTTCGCATGCAGCTGAAGCTATATCACATATATCGCAATTATCTGAAGCTAAATCATTGGTTTCGCATGGATTTGAAGCTAAACCTTCTACATCGAATTGATTTGCAGCTAAATTATGTGTTTCGCATGGATTTGAAGCTAACTCGTTTGTTTCGCATGCAGATGAGGCTATATCACATATATCGCAATTATCTGCAGCTAAATCATTGGTTTCGCATGGATTTGAAGCAAATCCAACTACATCGCATTGATTTGCAGCTAAATCATGTGTTTCGCACGAATTTGAAGCTAATTGATGTGCTTCGCATTAATTTTAAGCTAAATCATTTGTTACGTATGGAATTGAAGCTAACTGGTTTGTTACGCCTGCATTTGAAGCTATATAGCCTATATCCCAACTGTTCGAAGCTCAATCATTTGTTTCGCATGGATTTGATGCTAACTCGTTTGTTGCGCATGAAGTTGAATGTAAATAACGTATATCACAAGTATCTGAATCTGTATTTTTTTGGCATGGATTTGAATCTAATCCACGTGTATCGCATGAGTTGTAATCTAAATCATGTGTTCCGCATGGATTTGAAGCTAACTCGTTTGTTTCGACTGCACTTGAAGCAATATCGCTTTTATCGCTAGTATCTGAAGCTGTAATCATTTGTTTCGCATGGATATGAAGCTAACTCGTTTGTTTCGTCTGCATTTGAAGCTATATCACTTATATCCTAAGTGTTTGAAGCTAAATCATTTGTTTCGCATGGATTTGAAGCTAAACCTTCTACATCGCATGGACTTGAAGCTAACTCGTTTGTTTCGCATGCAGCTGAAGCTATATCACATATATCGCAATTATCTGAAGCTAAATCATTGGTTTCGCATGGATTTGAAGCTAAACCTTCTACATCGCATTGATTTGCAGCTAAATCATGTGTTTCGCATGGATTTGAAGCTAACTCGTTTGTTCCGCATGCAGATGAAGCTATATCACATATATCGCAATTATCTGAAGCTAAATCATTGGTATCGCATGGATTTGAAGCTAAACCTTCTACATCGAATTGATTTGCAGCTAAATCATGTGTTTCGCATGGATTTGAAGCTAAGCCTTCTACTTCGCATTGATTTGAAGTTAAACCTTCTTCATCGCATTAATTTGAAGCTAAATCATGTGTTTCGCATGGAGTTGTAGCTAAACCGTCTACATCGCATTGATTTGAAGCTAAACCGTCTACATCGCATTGATTTGAAGCTAAACCTTCTACATCGCATTGATTTGCAGCTAAATCATGTGTTTCGCATTGATTTGAAGCTAACTCGTTTGTTCCGCATGCAGATGAAGCTATATCATATATATCGCAATTATCTGTGGCTAAATCATTGGTTTCGCATGGATTTGAAGCTAAACCTTCTATATCGAATTGATTTGCAGCTAAATCATGTGTTTCGCATGGATTTGAAGCTAACTCGTTTGTTTCGCATGCAGATGAGTCTATATCACATATATCGCAATTATCTGCAGCTAAATCATTGGTTTCGCATGGATTTGAAGCAAATCCTTCTACATCGCATTGATTTGCAGCTAAATCATGTGTTTCGCACGAATTTGAAGCTAATAGATGTGTTTCGCATTAATTTTAAGCTAAATCATTTGTTACGTATGGAATTGAAGCTAACTGGTTTGTTTCGCCTGCATTTGAAGCTATATAGCCTATATCCCAACTGTTCGAAGCTCAATCATTTGTTTCGCATGGATTTGAAGCTAACTCGTTTGTTGCGCATGAAGTTGAATCTAAATAACGTATATCACAAGTATCTGAATCTAAAGTATTTGTTTGGCATGGATTTGAATCTAATCCACATGTATCGCACGAGTTTTAAGCTAAATCATGTGTTTCGCATGGATTTGCAGCTAACTCGTTTGTTTCGTCTGCATTTGAAGGTATATCACTTATATCGCTATTATCTGAAGCTATAATCATTTGTTTCGCATGGATTTGAAGCTAAACCTTCAACGTCGCATCGATTTGCATCTAAATCATGTGTTTCGCATGGATTTGCAGCTAACTCGTTCGTTTCGCCTGCATTTGATGCTATATCACTTATATCCTAAGTGTTTGAAGCTAAATCATTTGTTTCGCATGGATTTGAAGCTAAACCTTCTACATCGCATGGACTTGAAGCTAACTCGTTTGTTTCGCATGCAGCTGAAGCTATATCACATATATCGCAATTATCTGAAGCTAAATCATTGGTTTCGCATGGATTTGAAGCTAAACCTTCTACATCGAATTGATTTGCAGCTAAATCATGTGTTTCGCATGGATTTGAAGCTAACTCGTTTGTTTCGCATGCAGATGAAACTTTATCACATATATCGCAATTATCTGCAGCTAAATCATTGGTTTCGCATGGATTTGAAGCTAACTCGTTTGTTGCGCATGAAGTTGAATCTTAATAACGTATATCACAAGTATCTGTATCTGTATTTTTTTGGCATGGATTTGAATCTTATCCACGTGTATCGCATGAGTTTTAATCTAAATCATGTGGTCCGCATGGATTTGAAGCTAACTCGTTTGTTTCGACTGCACTTGAAGCAATATCGCTTTTATCGCTAGTATCTGAAGCTGTAATCATTTGTTTCGCATGGATCTGAAGCTAACTCGTTTGTTTCGTCTGCATTTGAAGCTATATCACTTATATCCCAAGTGTTTGAAGCTAAATCATTTGTTTCGTATGGATTTGAAGCTAAACCTTCTACATCGCATGGACTTGAAGCTAACTCGTTTGTTTCGCATGCAGCTGAAGCTATATCACATATATCGCAATTATCTGAAGCTAAATCATTGGTTTCGCATGGATTTGAAGCTAAACCTTCTACATCGAATTGATTTGCAGCTAAATTATGTGTTTCGCATGGATTTGAAGCTAACTCGTTTGTTTCGCATGCAGATGAGGCTATATCACATATATCGCAATTATCTGCAGCTAAATCATTGGTTTCGCATGGATTTGAAGCAAATCCACCTACATCGCATTGATTGGCAGCTAAATCATGTGTTTCGCACGAATTTGAAGCTAATAGATGTGCTTCGCATTAATTTTAAGCTAAATCATTTGTTACGTATGGAATTGAAGCTAACTGGTTTGTTACGCCTGCATTTGAAGCTATATAGCCTATATCCCAACTGTTCGAAGCTCAATCATTTGTTTCGCATGGATTTGATGCTAACTCGTTTGTTGCGCATGAAGTTGAATGTAAATAACGTATATCACAAGTATCTGAATCTGTATTTTTTTGGCATGGATTTGAATCTAATCCACGTGTATCGCATGAGTTGTAATCTAAATCATGTGTTCCGCATGGATTTGAAGCTAACTCGTTTGTTTCGACTGCACTTGAAGCAATATCGCTTTTATCGCTAGTATCTGAAGCTGTAATCATTTGTTTCGCATGGATATGAAGCTAACTCGTTTGTTTCGTCTGCATTTGAAGCTATATCACTTATATCCTAAGTGTTTGAAGCTAAATCATTTGTTTCGCATGGATTTGAAGCTAAACCTTCTACATCGCATGGACTTGAAGCTAACTCGTTTGTTTCGCATGCAGCTGAAGCTATATCACATATATCGCAATTATCTGAAGCTAAATCATTGGTTTCGCATGGATTTGAAGCTAAACCTTCTACATCGCATTGATTTGCAGCTAAATCATGTGTTTCGCATGGATTTGAAGCTAACTCGTTTGTTCCGCATGCAGATGAAGCTATATCACATATATCGCAATTATCTGAAGCTAAATCATTGGTATCGCATGGATTTGAAGCTAAACCTTCTACATCGAATTGATTTGCAGCTAAATCATGTGTTTCGCATGGATTTGAAGCTAAGCCTTCTACTTCGCATTGATTTGAAGTTAAACCTTCTTCATCGCATTAATTTGAAGCTAAATCATGTGTTTCGCATGGAGTTGTAGCTAAACCGTCTACATCGCATTGATTTGAAGCTAAACCGTCTACATCGCATTGATTTGAAGCTAAACCTTCTACATCGCATTGATTTGCAGCTAAATCATGTGTTTCGCATTGATTTGAAGCTAACTCGTTTGTTCCGCATGCAGATGAAGCTATATCATATATATCGCAATTATCTGAGGCTAAATCATTGGTTTCGCATGGATTTGAAGCTAAACCTTCTATATCGAATTGATTTGCAGCTAAATCATGTGTTTCGCATGGATTTGAAGCTAACTCGTTTGTTTCGCATGCAGATGAGTCTATATCACATATATCGCAATTATCTGCAGCTAAATCATTGGTTTCGCATGGATTTGAAGCAAATCCTTCTACATCGCATTGATTTGCAGCTAAATCATGTGTTTCGCACGAATTTGAAGCTAATAGATGTGTTTCGCATTAATTTTAAGCTAAATCATTTGTTACGTATGGAATTGAAGCTAACTGGTTTGTTTCGCCTGCATTTGAAGCTATATAGCCTATATCCCAACTGTTCGAAGCTCAATCATTTGTTTCGCATGGATTTGAAGCTAACTCGTTTGTTGCGCATGAAGTTGAATCTAAATAACGTATATCACAAGTATCTGAATCTAAAGTATTTGTTTGGCATGGATTTGAATCTAATCCACATGTATCGCACGAGTTTTAAGCTAAATCATGTGTTTCGCATGGATTTGCAGCTAACTCGTTTGTTTCGTCTGCATTTGAAGGTATATCACTTATATCGCTATTATCTGAAGCTATAATCATTTGTTTCGCATGGATTTGAAGCTAAACCTTCAACGTCGCATCGATTTGCATCTAAATCATGTGTTTCGCATGGATTTGCAGCTAACTCGTTCGTTTCGCCTGCATTTGATGCTATATCACTTATATCCTAAGTGTTTGAAGCTAAATCATTTGTTTCGCATGGATTTGAAGCTAAACCTTCTACATCGCATGGACTTGAAGCTAACTCGTTTGTTTCGCATGCAGCTGAAGCTATATCACATATATCGCAATTATCTGAAGCTAAATCATTGGTTTCGCATGGATTTGAAGCTAAACCTTCTACATCGAATTGATTTGCAGCTAAATCATGTGTTTCGCATGGATTTGAAGCTAACTCGTTTGTTTCGCATGCAGATGAAACTTTATCACATATATCGCAATTATCTGCAGCTAAATCATTGGTTTCGCATGGATTTGAAGCTAACTCGTTTGTTGCGCATGAAGTTGAATCTTAATAACGTATATCACAAGTATCTGTATCTGTATTTTTTTGGCATGGATTTGAATCTTATCCACGTGTATCGCATGAGTTTTAATCTAAATCATGTGGTCCGCATGGATTTGAAGCTAACTCGTTTGTTTCGACTGCACTTGAAGCAATATCGCTTTTATCGCTAGTATCTGAAGCTGTAATCATTTGTTTCGCATGGATCTGAAGCTAACTCGTTTGTTTCGTCTGCATTTGAAGCTATATCACTTATATCCCAAGTGTTTGAAGCTAAATCATTTGTTTCGTATGGATTTGAAGCTAAACCTTCTACATCGCATGGACTTGAAGCTAACTCGTTTGTTTCGCATGCAGCTGAAGCTATATCACATATATCGCAATTATCTGAAGCTAAATCATTGGTTTCGCATGGATTTGAAGCTAAACCTTCTACATCGAATTGATTTGCAGCTAAATTATGTGTTTCGCATGGATTTGAAGCTAACTCGTTTGTTTCGCATGCAGATGAGGCTATATCACATATATCGCAATTATCTGCAGCTAAATAATTGGTTTCGCATGGATTTGAAGCAAATCCACCTACATCGCATTGATTGGCAGCTAAATCATGTGTTTCGCACGAATTTGAAGCTAATAGATGTGCTTCGCATTAATTTTAAGCTAAATCATTTGTTACGTATGGAATTGAAGCTAACTGGTTTGTTACGCCTGCATTTGAAGCTATATAGCCTATATCCCAACTGTTCGAAGCTCAATCATTTGTTTCGCATGGATTTGATGCTAACTCGTTTGTTGCGCATGAAGTTGAATGTAAATAACGTATATCACAAGTATCTGAATCTGTATTTTTTTGGCATGGATTTGAATCTAATCCACGTGTATCGCATGAGTTGTAATCTAAATCATGTGTTCCGCATGGATTTGAAGCTAACTCGTTTGTTTCGACTGCACTTGAAGCAATATCGCTTTTATCGCTAGTATCTGAAGCTGTAATCATTTGTTTCGCATGGATCTGAAGCTAACTCGTTTGTTTCGTCTGCATTTGAAGCTATATCACTTATATCCTAAGTGTTTGAAGCTAAATCATTTGTTTCGCATGGATTTGAAGCTAAACCTTCTACATCGCATGGACTTGAAGCTAACTCGTTTGTTTCGCATGCAGCTGAAGCTATATCACATATATCGCAATTATCTGAAGCTAAATCATTGGTTTCGCATGGATTTGAAGCTAAACCTTCTACATCGAATTGATTTGCAGCTAAATCATGTGTTTGGCATGGATTTGAAGCTAACTCGTTCGTTTCGCCTGCATTTGATGCTATATCACTTATATCGCAAGTATCAGAAGCTAAATACTTTGTTTACCATGGATTTGAAGCTAAACCTTCTACATCGCATTGATTTGCTGTTAAATCATGTGTTTCGCATGGATTTGAAGCTAACTCGTTTGTTCCGTCTGCATTTGAAGCTATATAGCCTATATCCCAACTGTTTGAAGCTCAATCATCTGTTTCGCATGGATTTGAAGCTAAGCCTTCTACTTCGCGTTGATTTAAAGTTAAACCTTCTTCATCGCATTAATTTGAAGCAAAATCATGTGTTTCGCATGGAGTTGTAGCTAAACAGTCTACATCGCATTGATTTGAAGCTAAACCTTCTACATCGCATTGATTTGCAGCTAAATCATGTGTTTCGCATGGATTTGTAGCTAACTCGTTTGTTCCGCATGCAGATGAAGCTATATCATATATATCGCAATTATCTGAAGCTAAATCATTGGTTTCGCATGGATTTGAAGCTAAACCTTCTATATCGAATTGATTTGCAGCTAAATCATGTGTTTCGCATGGATTTGAAGCTAACTCGTTTGTTTCGCATGCAGATGAGGCTATATCACATATATCGCAATTATCTGCAGCTAAATCATTGGTTTCGCATGGATTTGAAGCAAATCCTTCTACATCGCATTGATTTGCAGCTAAATCATGTGTTTCGCACGAATTTGAAGCTAATAGATGTGTTTCGCATTAATTTTAATCTAAATCATTTGTTACGTATGGAATTGAAGCTAACTGGTTTGTTTCGCCTGCATTTGAAGCTATATAGCGTATATCCCAACTGTTCGAAGCTCAATCATTTGTTTCGCATGGATTTGAAGCTAACTCGTTTGTTGCGCATGCAGTTGAATCTAAATAACGTATATCACAAGTATCTGAATCTAAAGTATTTGTTTGGCATGGATTTGAATCTAATCCACGTGTATCGCATGAGTTTTAAGCTAAATCATGTGTTCCGCATGGATATGAAGCTAACTCGTTTGTTTCGACTGCACTTGAAGCAATATCACTTATATCGCTAGTATCTGAAGCTAAATCATTTGTTTCGCATGGATTTGAAACTAAACGATCAGCATCGTATCGATTTGCATCTAAATCATGTGTTTCGCATGGAGTTGCAGCTAACTCGTTCGTTTCGCCTGCATTTGATGCTATATCACTTATATCGCAAGTATCTGAAGCTAAATACTTTGTTTACCATGGATTTGAAGCTAAACCTTCTACATCGCATTGATTTGCTGTTAAATCATGTGTTTCGCATGGATTTGAAGCTAACTCGTTTGTTTCCCCAGCATTTGAAGCTATATCACTTATATCGCAAGTATCTGATGCTAAATCATTTGTTACGCATGGACTTGACGCTAAACCTTCTACATCGCATTGATTTGCATCTAAATCATGTGTTTCGCAAGGATTTGAAGCTAACTCGTTTGTTTCGTCTGCATTTGAAGCTATATAGCCTACATCCCAACTGTTCGAAGCTCAATCATTTGTTTCGCATGGATTTGAAGCTAACTCGTTTGTTGCGCATGAAGTTGAATCTAAATAACGTATATCACAAGTATCTGAATCTAAAGTATTTATTTGGCATGGATTTGAATCTAATCCACATGTATCGCACGAGTTTTAAGCTAAATCATGTGTTTCGCATGGATTTGCAGCTAACTCGTTTGTTTCGTCTGCATTTGAAGGTATATCACTTATATCGCTATTATCTGAAGCTATAATCATTTGTTTCGCATGGATTTGAAGCTAAACCTTCAACGTCGCATTGATTGGCATCTAAATCATGTGTTTCGCATGGATTTGAAGCTAAGCCTTCTACTTCGCATTGATTTGAAGTTAAACCTTCTTCATGTCATTAATTTGAAGCTAAATCATGTGTTTCGCATGGAGTTGTAGCTAAACCGTCTACATCGCATTGATTTGAAACTAAACCTTCTACATCGCATTGATTTGCAGCTAAATCATGTGTTTCGCATGGATTTGAAGCTAACTCGTTCGTTTCGCCTGCATTTGATGCTATATCACTTATATCGCAAGTATCTGAAGCTAAATACTTTGTTTACCATGGATTTGAAGCTAAACCTTCTACATCGCATTGATTTGCTGTTAAATCATGTGTTTCGCATGGATTTGAAGCTAACTCGTTTGTTCCGTCTGCATTTGAAGCTATATAGCCTATATCCCAACTGTTTGAAGCTCAATCATTTGTTTCGCATGGATTTGAAGCTAAGCCTTCTACTTCGCATTGATTTGAAGTTAAACCTTCTTCATCGCATTAATTTGAAGCTAAATCATGTGTTTCGCATGGAGTTGTAGCTAAACAGTCTACATCGCATTGATTTGAAACTAAACCTTCTACATCGCATTGATTTGCAGCTAAATCATGTGTTTCGCATGGATTTGATGCTAACTCGTTTGTTTCGCATGCAGATGAGGCTATATCACATATATCGCAATTATCTGCAGCTAAATCATTGGTTTCGCATGGATTTGAAGCAAATCCTTCTACATCGCATTGATTTGCAGCTAAATCATGTGTTTCGCACGAATTTGAAGCTAATAGATGTGTTTCGCATTAATTTTAAGCTAAATCATTTGTTATGTATGGAATTGAAGCTAACTGGTTTGTTTCGTCTGCATTTGAAGCTACATCACTTATATCCCAAGTGTTTGATGCTAAATCATTTGTTTCGCATGGATTTGAAGCTAAACCTTCTACATCGCATTGATTTGCTGTTAAATCATGTGTTTCGCATGGATTTGAAGCTAACACGTTTGTTTCCCCAGCATTTGAAGCTATATCACTTATATCGCAAGAATATGAAGCTAAATCATTTGTTCCGCATGGATTAGAAGCTAAGCCTTCTACTTCGCATTGATTTGAAGCTAAATCGTTTGATTCGCATGGATTTGGAGCTAACTCGTTTGTTTCGTCTGCATTTGAAGCTATGTCACTTATATCGCAAGTATCTGAAGCTAAATCATATGTGTCGCATTGATTTGAAGCTATCTCGTTTGTTTCGTCTGCAATTGAAGCAATATCACTTATATCGCAAGTATCTGAAGCTAAATCATTGGTTTCGCATGGATTTGAAGTTAAACCATCGACATCGCATTGATTTGCAGTTAAATCATGTGTTTTGCATGGATTTGAATCTAAGCCTTCTACCTCGCATTGATTTTAATCAAAATCATGTGTTTCGCTTGGATTTCGAGCTAACTCGTTTGATTCTCCTGTATTTGAAGCTATATCACTTATATCGCATGTATCTGAACCTAAATCCTTTGTTTTTCAAGGATTTGAAGCTAACTCGTTTGTTCCGTCTGCAAGTGAAGCTATATCACTTATATCGCAAGTATCTGAACCTAAATCATTTGTTTCGCATGGATTTGAAGCTAAGCCTTCTACTTCGCATTGATTTGAAGCTAAATCATGTGTTTCGCATGGATTTGAAGCTAAACATTCTACATCGCATAGATTTGAAGCTTGCTCGTTTGTTCCGTCTGCATTCGAAACTATATCATTTATATCGCAAGTATCTGAAGCTAAATCATTGGTTTCGCATGGAGTTGTAGCTAAACCTTCTACATCGCATTGATTTGAAGCTAAATCATGTGTATCGCATGGATTTTGAAGCTAACTCGTTTGATTCGTCTGTGTTATGTGTCGTGCCGAGGATATTAAAAACTTCTTAGATTCAACAATAACAAATTTATTGAATAATGTTTTTATCCTGCACTTGTCGCCGACCGATTTAACTTTGGGCGACTGTTTCAAAGGATCCGTGGTTGGGAGTTGGTCGGTTTAACAAATCGAATGGTTATGAAATCGCGTCTTAAATTAGTGTCCCTCTCGTGTCTCTATCGTCTCGTTGCTTTCTACCGTCTCTACTGCTGCGTCGGAGTATCGTCCCTTTATCGCCTCGCGGAATGTCTCGATAAGGCCCCGTTTTGGGGGAAACGTCATCCCCATTCGCCGATTGACTTCAGGGAGGAGAATTTTCTCGTTAGATCCCCTCTTCGGCAGAGGACGCGAGCCCACCCTCAAGTCAATGTTGGGAAACCCCCAATACGTGCCGAAAACGGCGGAGAATTCCGGAGCGAGACGTTACCCCGAAACAGCATGACGACGTGGGCCCGAACGGCCCGATGTGGATTTATGGCCCTTGGCCTGGCGACGGTCCCGATGGCTCAAGGGGGCGACCGCTTTCTCGAAACCCGAGGTCGAGAGCATCTCGAGTGGTCGCACGTGCGGCGCAAGGGATGCGGACCCTTGGCCGCTGGTCGTTCGTGGGGACAGCAACATGTGTCCTTTCGGGACCGTACAGTCTGCATTCGAAGCAATATCACTTATATCGCAAGTATCCGAAGCTAAATCATTTGTGTCGCATGGATTTGAAGCTAAACCTACTACATAGCATTGATTTGAAGCTCAATCATGTGTTTTGCATGGATTTGAAGCTAACTCGCTTGTTTCCCCTGCATTTGAAGCTATTTCACTTATATCGCGAGTAACCGATGCTAAATCACTTGATGCGCATGGATTTGAAGCTAAATCTTCTACATCGCATTGATTTGCATCTAAATCATGTGTTTCGCATGGATTTGAAGCTAAACCTTCTACATCGCATTGATTTGCAGCTAAATCCTGTGTTTCGCATGGATTTGAAGCTTACTCGTCTGTTTCGTCTGCATTTGAAGCCATATCACTTATATCCCGAGTGTTTGAAGCTAAATGAGTTGTACCGCATGAATTAGAAACTAAGCCTTCTACATCGCATTGATTTGAAGCTAAATCCTTTGTTTCGCATGGATTTGGAGCTAACTCGTTTGTTTCTCCTGCATTTAAAGCTATATCACAAATCGAAAGTATGTGACTATAAATCATTTGTTTCGCGTGGGTTTGAAGCTAAGCATTCTACATCGCATTCATTTGCTGCTAAATCATGTGTTTTGCACGGATTTGAAGCTAACTCGTTTGTTTCCCTTGCATTTGAAGCTGTATCACTTATATCGCAATTATCTGATGCTAAATCATTAGTTTCGCATAGATTTGAAGCAAAACCTTCTACATCGCATTGATTTGCTGTTAAATCATGTGTTTTGCATGGATTTGAAGCTAACTCGTTTGTTTCCCTTGCATTTGAAGCTATATCACTAATATCGCAATTATCTGATGCTAAATCATTAGATTCGCTTTGATTTGAAGCAAAACCTTCTACATCGCATTGATTTACAGCTAAATCATGTGTTTCGCACGAATTTGAAGCTAATAGATGTGTTTCGCATTAATTTTAAGCTAAATCATGTGTTACGTATGGAATTGAAGCTAACTGGTTTGTTCCGCCTGCATTTGAAGCTATATAGCTTATATCCAAACTGTTTGAAGCTCAATCATTTGTTTCGCATGGATTTGAAGCTAACTCGTTCGTTGCGCATGCAGTTGAATCTAAATAACGTATATCACAAGTATCTGAATCTAAAGTATTTGTTTGGCATGGATTTGAATCTAATCCACGTGTATCGCATGAGTTTTAAGCTAAATCATGTGTTCTGCGTGGATTTGAAGCTAACTCGTTTGTTTCGACTGCACTTGAAGCAATATCACTTATATCGCTAGTATCAGAAGCTAAATCATTTGTTTCGCATGGATTTGAAGCTAAACCTGCAACGTCGCATTGATTTGCAGCTAAATCATGTGTTTCGCATGGATCTGAAGCTTACTCGTTTGTTTCCCCTGCATTTGAAGCTATATCATTTATATCGCAAGTATCTGATGCTAAATCATTTGTTTCGCATGGATTTGTCGCTAAATCTTCTACATCGCATTGATTTGCAGCAAAATCATGTGTTTCGCTTTGATTTGAAGCTAACTCGTTTGTTTCCCTTGCATTTGAAGCTATATCACTTATATCGCAATTATCTGATGCTAAATCATTAGTTTCGCATGGATTTGAAGCAAAACCTTCTACATCGCATTGATTTGAACCTAAATCATGTGTTTCGCACGAATTTGAAGCTAATAGATGTGTTTCGCATTAATTTTAAGCTAAATCATGTGTTACGTATGGAATTGAAGTTAACTGGTCTGTTTCTCCTGCATTTGAAGCTATATCACAAATCGAATGTATGTGACCCTAAATAATTTGCTTCGCGTGGGTTTGAATCTAAGCATTCTACATCGTATTGATTTGCTGCTAAATCATGTGTTTCGCATGGATTTGAAGCTAACTCGTTTGTTTCGTCTGCATTTGAAGCTATATCTCTTATATCACAAGTGTTTGCAGCTCAATCATTTGTTTCGCATGGATTTGAAGCTAAACCTTCTAAATCGCTTGAATTTTAAGCTCAATCATGTTTTCCGCATGGATTTGAAGCTAACTCGTTTGTTTCGACTGCACTTGAAGCAATATCGCTTTTATCGCTAGTATCTGAAGCTGTAATCATTTGTTTCGCATGGATCTGAAGCTAACTCGTTTGTTTCGTCTGCATTTGAAGCTATATCACTTATATCCCAAGTGTTTGAAGCTAAATCATTTGTTTCGCATGGATTTGAAGCTAAACCTTCTACATCGCATTGATTTGCAGCTAAATCATGTGTTTCGCATTGATTTGAAGCTAACTCGTTTGTTCCGCATGCAGATGAAGCTATATCATATATATCGCAATTATCTGAAGCTAAATCATTGGTTTCGCATGGATTTGAAGCTAAACCTTCTATGTCGAATTGATTTGCAGCTAAATCATGTGTTTCGCATGAATTTGAAGCTAACTCGTTTGTTTCGCATGCAGATGAGGCTATATCACATATATCGCAATTATCTGCAGCTAAATCATTGGTTTCGCATGGATTTGAAGCAAATCCTTCTACATCGCATTGATTTGCAGCTAAATCATGTGTTTCGCACGAATTTGAAGCTAATAGATGTGTTTCGCATTAATTTTAATCTAAATCATTTGTTACGTATGGAATTGAAGCTAACTGGTTTGTTTCGCCTGCATTTGAAGCTATATAGCGTATATCCCAACTGTTTTAAGCTAAATCATGTGTTCCGCATGGATATGAAGCTAACTCGTTTGTTTCGACTGCACTTGAAGCAATATCACTTATATCGCTAGTATCTGAAGCTATAATCATTTGTTTCGCATGGATTTGAAGCTAAACCTTCAATGTCGCATTGATTTGCATCTAAATCATGTGTTTCGCATGGATTTGCAGCTAACTCGTTCGTTTCGCCTGAATTTGATGCTATATCACTTATATCGCAAGTATCTGTAAATACTTTGTTTACCATGGATTTGAAGCTAAACCTTCTACATCGCATTGATTTGCTGTTAAATCATGTGTTTTGCATGGATTTGAAGCTAACTCGTTTGTTCCCCTTGCATTTGCAGCTATATCACTTATATCGCAAGAATCTGATGCTCAATCATTTGTTTCGCATGGATTTGAAGCTAAGCCTTCTACTTCGCATTGATATGACGCAAAATCAGGTGTTTCGCTTGGATTTCAAGCTAACTCGTTTGTTTCTCATGCATTTGAAGCTATATCACTTATATCGCAAGTATCTGAACCTAAATCCTTTTTTTCGCAAGGATTTGAAGCTAACTCGTTTGTTCCGTCTGCATTTGAAGCTATATAGCCTATATCCCAACTGTTTGAAGCTCAATCATTTGTTTCGCATGGATTTGAAGCAAAGCCTTCTACTTCGCATTGATTTGAAGTTAAACCTTCTTCATGTCATTAATTTGAAGCTAAATCATGTGTTTCGCATGGAGTTGTAGCTAAACCGTCTACATCGCATTGATTTGAAGCTAAACCTTCTACATCGCATTGATTTGCAGCTAAATCATGTGTTTCGCATGGATTTGAAGCTAACTCGTTTGTTTCGCATGCAGCTGAAGCTATATCACATATATCGCAATTATCTGAAGCTAAATCATTGGTTTCGCATGGATTTGAAGCTAAACCTTCTACATCGAATTGATTTGCAGCTAAATCATGTGTTTCGCAAGGATTTGAAGCTAATAGATGTGTTTCGCATTAATTTTAAGCTAAATCATTTGTTACGTTTGGAATTGAAGCTAACTGGTTTGTTACGCCTGCATTTGAAGCTATATAGCCTATATCCCAAATGTTCGAAGCTCAATCATTTGTTTCGCATGGATTTGAAGCTAACTCGTTTGTTGCGCATGAAGTTGAATCTAAATAACGTATATCACAAGTATCTGAATCTAAAGTATTTGTTTGGCATGGATTTGAATCTAATCCACGTGTATCGCATGAGTTTTAATCTAAATCATGTGTTCCGCATGGATTTGAAGCTAACTCGTTTGTTTCGACTGCACTTGAAGCAATATCGCTTTTATCGCTAGTATCTGAAGTTGTAATAATTTGTTTCGCATGGATCTGAAGCTAACTCGTTTGTTTCGTCTGCATTTGAAGCTATATCACTTATATCCCAAGTGTTTGAAGCTAAATCATTTGTTTCGCATGGATTTGAAGCTAAACCTTCTACATCGCATGGACTTGAAGCTAACTCGTTTGTTTCGCATGCAGCTGAAGCTATATCACATATATCGCAATTATCTGAAGCTAAATCATTGGTTTCGCATGGATTTGAAGCTAAACCTTCTACATCGAATTGATTTGCAGCTAAATCATGTGTTTCGCATGGATTTGAAGCTAACTCGTTCGTTTCGCCTGCATTTGATGCTATATCACTTATATCGCAAGTATCTGAAGCTAAATACTTTGTTTACCATGGATTTGAAGCTAAACCTTCTACATCGCATTGATTTGCTGTTAAATCATGTGTTTCGCATGGATTTGAAGCTAACTCGTTTGTTCCGTCTGCATTTGAAGCTATATAGCCTATATCCCAACTGTTTGAAGCTCAATCATTTGTTTCGCATGGATTTGAAGCTAAGCCTTCTACGTCGCATTGAGTGAAGTTAAACCTTCTTCATCGCATTAATTTGAAGCTAAATCATGTGTTTCGCATGGAGTTGTAGCTAAACAGTCTACATCGCATTGATTTGAAACTAAACCTTCTACATCGCATTGATTTACAGCTAAATCATGTGTTTCGCATGGATTTGAAGCTAACTCGTTTGTTCCGCATGCAGATGAAGCTATATCATATATATCGCAATTATCTGAAGCTAAATCATTGGTTTCGCATGGATTTGAAGCTAAACCTTCTACATCGAATTGATTTGCAGCTAAATCATGTGTTTCGCATGGATTTGAAGCTAACTCGATTGTTTCGCATTCAGATGAGGCTATATCACATATATCGCAATTATCTGCAGCTAAATCATTGGTTTCGCATGGATTTGAAGCAAATCCTTCTACATCGCATTGATTTGCAGCTAAATCATGTGTTTCGCACGAATTTGAAGCTAATAGATGTGTTTCGCATTAATTTTAAGCTAAATCATTTGTTACGTATGGAATTGAAGCTAACTGGTTTGTTACGCCTGCATTTGAAGCTATATCACTTATATCCCAAGTGTTTGAAGCTAAATCATTTGTTTCGCATGGATTTGAAGCTAAAACTTCTACATCGCATGGACTTGAAGCTAACTCGTTTGTTTCGCATGCAGCTGAAGCTATATCACATATATCGCAATTATCTGAAGCTAAATCATTGGTTTCGCATGGATTTGAAGCTAAACCTTCTACATCGAATTGATTTGCAGCTAAATCATGTGTTTCGCATGGATTTGAATCTAACTCGTTTGTTTCGCATGCAGATGAAACTATATCACATATATCGCAATTATCTGCAGCTAAATCATTGGTTTCGCATGGATTTGAAGTAAAACCTTCTACATCGCATTGATTTGCAGCTAAATCATGTGTTTCGCACGAAGTTGAAGCTAATAGATGTGATTCGCATTAATTTTAAACTAAATCATTTGTTACGTATGGAATTGAAGCTAACTGGTTTGTTACGCCTGCATTTGAAGCTATATAGCCTATATCCCAACTGTTCGAAGCTCAATCATTTGTTTCGCATGGATTTGAAGCTAACTCGTTTGTTGCGCATGAAGTTGAATCTAAATAACGTATATCACAAGTATCTGAATCTAAAGTATTTGTTTGGCATGGATTTGAATCTAGTCCACATGCATCGCATGAGTTTTAAGCTAAATCATGTGTTCCCCATGGATTTCAAGCTAACTCGTTTGTTTCGACTGCACTTGAAGCAATATCACTTATATCGCTAGTATCTGAAGCTAAATCATTTGTTTCGCATGGATTTGAAACTAAACGTTCAGCATCGTATTGATTTGCATCTAAATCATGTGTTTCGCATGGATTTGCAGCTAACTCGTTCGTTTCGGCTGCATTTGATGCTATATCACTTATATCGCAAGTATCTGAAGCTAAATACTTTGTTTACCATGGATTTGAAGCTAAACCTTCTACATCGCATTGACTTGCTGTTAAATCATGTGTTTCGCATGGATTTGAAGCTAACTCGTTTGTTTCCGCAGCATTTGAAGCTATATCACTTATATCGCAAGTATCTGATGCTAAATCACTTGTTACGCATGGACTTGACGCTAAACCTTCTACATCGCATTGATTTGCATCTAAATCATGTGTTTCGCAAGGATTTGAAGCTAACTCGTTTGTTTCGTCTGCATTTGAAGGTATATCACTTATATCGCTAGTATCTGAAGCTATAATCATTTGTTTCGCATGGATTTGAAGCTAAACCTTCAACGTCGCATTGATTTGCATCTAAATCATGTGTTTCGCATGGATTTGCAGCTAACTCGTTCGTTTCGCCTGCATTTGATGCTATATCACTTATATCGCAAGTATCTGTAGCTAAATACTTTGTTTACCATGGATTTGAACCTAAACCTTCTACATTGCATTGATTTGCTGTTAAATCATGTGTTTTGCATGGATTTGATGCTAACTCGTTTGTTCCCCTTGCATTTGCAGCTATATCACTTATATCGCAAGAATCTGATGCTAAATCATTTGTTTCGCATGGATTTGAAGCTAACTCGTTTGTTTCCCCAGCATTTGAAGCTATATCACTTATATCGCAAGTATCTGATGCCAAATCATTTCTTACGCATGGACTTGACGCTAAACCTTCTACATCGCATTGATTTGCATCTAAATCATGTGTTTCGCAAGGATTTGAAGCTAACTCGTTTGTTTCGTCTGCATTTGAAGGTATATCACTTATATCGCTAGTATGTGAAGCTATAATCATTTGTTTCGCATGGATTTGAAGCTAAACCTTCAACGTCGCATTGATTTGCATCTAAATCATGTGTTTCGCATGGATTTGCAGCTAACTCGTTCGTTTCGCCTGCATTTGATGCTATATCACTTATATCGCAAGTCTCTGTAGCTAAATACTTTGTTTACCATGGATTTGAAGCTAAACCTTCTACATCGCATTGATTTGCTGTTAAATCATGTGTTTTGCATGGATTTGAAGCTAATAGATGTGTTTCGCATTAATTTTAATCTAAATCATTTGTTACGTATGGAATTGAAGCTAACTGGTTTGTTTCGCCTGCATTTGAAGCTATATAGCGTATATCCCAACTGTTCGAAGCTCAATCATTTGTTTCGCATGGATTTGAAGCTAACTCGTTTGTTGCGCATGCAGTTGAATCTAAATAACGTATATCACAAGTATCTGAATCTAAATCATTTGTTTCGCATGGATTTGAAGCTAATCCTTCTACATCGCATTGATTTGAAGCTAAATGATGTGTGTCGCATGGATTTTGAAGCTAACTCGATTGATTCGTCTGCATTTGAAGTTAAATCACTTATATCCCAAGTGTTTGAAGCTAAATCATTTGTTTCGCATGGATTTGAAGCTAAACCTTCTACATCGCATTCATTTGAAGCTAAATAATGTGCTTCGCTTGGATTTGTAGCTAAACCTACTACATCGCTTTGTTTTGAATCTAAATCATGTGTTTTGCATGGATTTTAATCTTACTCGTTTGTTTCCCCTGCATTTGAAGCTATATCACTTATATCGCAAGTAACTGATGCTAAATTATTTGTTTCGCATGGATTTGACGCTAAACCTTCTACATTGCATTGATTTGCAGCTAAATCATGTGTTTCGCATGGATTTGAAGCTAAGCCTTCTATTTCGCATGGATTTAAATCGAAATGATGTGTATCGCATGGATTTTGAAGCCAACCCGTTTGAATCGTCTGCATTTGAAGCTATATCACTTATATCCCACGTGTTTGATGCTAAATCATTTGTTTCGCATGGATGTAAAGCTGAATCATATGTTCCGCATGGATTTGAAGCTAACTCGTTTGTTTCGACTGCACTTGAAACAATATCACTTATATCGCTAGTATCTGAAGCTATAATCATTTGTTTCGCATGGATTTGAAGCTACACCTTCAACGTCGCATTGATTTGCAGCTAAATCATGAGTTTCGCATGGATCTGAAGCTAACCCGTTTGTTTCGTCTGCATTTGAAGCTATTTCACTTATATCCCAAGTGGTTGAAGCTAAATCATTTGTTTCGCATGGATTTGAAGCTAAACCTTCTACATCGCATTGATTTGATACTAGATCATGTGTTTCGCTAAGATTTGAAGCTAACTCGTTTGTGTCGCCTGCATTTGAAGCTAAATCATGTATATCACAAGTATTTGAAGCTAAACCATTTGTTTCGCATGGATTCGAAGATAAGCCTTCTACTTCGCATTGATTTGAAGCTAAATCATGTGTATCGCATGGATTTGAAGCTAACTCGTTTGTTTCGCCTGCATTTGAAGCTGAATCATGTATATCACAAGTATTTGAAGCTAAACCATTTGATTCGTATGGATTTGTTACTAAATCTTCTACTTCGCATTGATTTGAACAAAATTATGTTTTCCGCATGGATTTGAAGCTAAGCCTTCTACTTCGCATTGATTTGAAGCAAGATCATGTGTTTCGCTTGGATTTGAATCTAACTCGATTGTTTCGCCTGCATTTGAAGCTAAATCATGTATATCACGAGTATTTCAAGCTAAACAATTTGTTTCGGATGGATTTGAAGATAAGCCTTCTACTTCGCATTGATTTGAAGCTAAATCATGTGTATCGCATGGATTTGAAGCTAACTCGTTTGTTTCGCCTGCATTTGGAGCTGAATCATGTATATCATAAGTATTTGAAGCTAAACCATTTGATTCGTATGGATTTGTAGCTAATCTTCTACTTCGCATTGATTTGAAGCAAAATTATGTCTTTCGCATGGACTTCAAGCTTAGCCTTCTACTTCGCATTGATTTGAAGCTAAATCATGTGTATCGCATGGATTTGAAGCCAACTCGTTTGTTTCGCCTGCATTTGAAACTAAATCATGTATATCACAAGTTTTTGAAGCTAAAACATTTGATTCGCAAGGGTTTGAATATAAGCCTTCTATTTCGCATTGATTTGAAGCTAAAACATGCGTATCGCACGGATTTTGAAGCTAACTCGTTTGTTTCGTCTGCATTTGAAGCTATATCACTTATATCCCAAGTGTTAGAAGCTAAAACATTTGTTTCGCATGGATTTGAAGCTATATCTTCTACGTCGCTTTGATTTGAAGCTAAATCATGTGTTTTGCATGGATTTGATGTTAACTCGTTTGATTCCTCTGCATTTGAAGCTATTTCAGTTTTATCGCAAGTATCTGATGCTAAATCATGTGTTTCGCATGGAATTGATGCTAAACCTCCTACATCGCATTGATTTGAAGCTAAATCATGTGTTTTGCATGGATTTTATGCTAACTCGTCTGTTTCCCCTGCATTTGATGCTATATCAGTTACATCGCAAGTATCTGATTCTAAATCATTTGTTTCGCATGGATTTGAAGCTAAACCTTCTACATCGCATTGATTTGAAGCTAAATCATTGGTTTCGCATGGATTTGAAGCTAAACCTTCGACATCGCATTGATTTGCTGTTAAATAATGTGTTTTGCACGGATTTGAAGCTAACTCGTTTGTTTCCCTTGCATTTGAAGCTATATCACTTATATCACAATTATCTGATGCTAAATCATTAGTTTCGCATGGATTTGACGCAAAACCTTCTACATCGCATTGAGTTGCAGCTAAATCATGTGTTTCGCACGAATTTGAAGCTAATAGATGTGTTTCGCATTAATTTTAAGCTAAATCATGTGTTACGTACGGAATTGAAGCTAACTGTTTTGTTTCGCCACCATTTGAAGCTATATAGCCTATATCCCAAGTGTTTGAAGCTCAATCATTTGTTTCGCATGGATTTGAAACTAAACCTTCTTAATCGCATTGATTTGCAGCTAAATCCTGTGTTTCGCTTGTATATGAAACTAACTCGTTTGTTTCGCCTGCAGTTGAATCTATATCACTTATATCGCAAGTATATGAAGCTAAATCATTTGTTCCGCATGGATTAGAAGCTAAGCCTTCTACTTCGTATTGATTTGAAGCTAAATCGTTTGTTTCGCATGGATTTGGAGCAAACTCGTTTGTTTCGTCTGCATTTGAAGCTATATCACTTATATCCCAAGTGTTAGAAGCTAAATCATTTGTTTCGCATGGATTTGAAGCTAAACCTACTACATCGCATGGACTTGAAGCTAACTCGTCTGTTTCGCATGCAGCTGAAGCTATATGATCTATATCCAAGTGTTTGCAGCTCAATAATTTGTTTCGCATGGATTTGAAGCTAAACCTTCTACACCGCATTGATTTGCAGCTAAATTATGTGTTTCGCATGGATTTGAAGCTAACTCGTTCGTTTCGCCAGCATTTGATGCTATATCACTTATATCGCATTTTTCTGAAGCAAAATCATTTGTTTCGCATGAATTTGAATCTAAGCCCTGTGTTTCGTATGAATTTGAATCTAAATCTTGCCTTTCGCATGCATTTGAAGCTTAATCATGTCTTTCGCATAGATTTGAAGCTAACTCGGTCGTTTCGCCAGAATTTGATGCTATATCACTTATAGCGCAAGTATCTGAACCTAAATCATTTGTTTCGCATGAATTTGAATCTAAACCCTGTGTTTCGCATGAATTTGAACCTAAAACTTGCCTTTCGCATGCATTTGAAGCTTAATCATGTGTTTTGCTTGGATTTGAAGCTAACTCGTTTGTTTCGCCTTCATTTGAAGCTAAATGATGTATATCACGAGTATTTGAAGCTAAACCATTTGATTCGGATGGACTTGAAGATAAGCCTTCTACTTCGCTTCGATTTGTAGTAAAATTATGTCTTTCGCATGGACTTGAAGATAAGCCTTCTACTTCGCATTGATTTGAAGTTACATCATGTGATTCGCGAGAATTTGAAGCTAACTCGTTTGTTTCGCATACAGTTGAAGCTAAATCATGTATATCACGAGTATTTGAAGCTGAACCATTTGTTTCGCATGAATATTAAGCTAATTCATGTGTTTCGAATGAATTTGAAGCTAAATCATGTGTTTCGCCTGCATTTGAAGCTAAGTCATGTATATCTCAAGTATTTGAAGCTGAACCATCTTTTTGGCATGATTATTAAGCTAATCCATGTGTTTCGAATGAATTTGGATTAAAATGATGTGTTTCGCATGGATTTCAAGCTAAACCTTCTACATCGCATTGATTTGAAGCTAAAACATGCTTATCGCACGGATTTTGAAGCTTACTCGTTTGTTTCGTCTGCATTTGAAGCTATATCACTTATATCCTAAGTGTTAGAAGCTAAAACATTTGTTTCGCATGGATTTGAAGCTATAGCTTCTACATCGCTTTAATTTGAAGCTAAATCATGTGTTTTGCATGGATTTGATGCTAACTCGTTTGATTCCTCTGCATTTGAAGCTATTTCAGTTTTATTGCAAGTATCTGATGCTAAATCATGTGTTTCGCTTGGATTTGAAGCTAAACCTTCTACATCGCATTGATTTGAAGGTAAAACATGCTTATCGCACGGATTTTGAAGCTAACTCGTTTGTTTCGTCTGCATTTGAAGCTATATCACATATATCCCAAGTGTTAGAAGCTAAAACATTTGTTTCGCATGGATTTGAAGCTATAGCTTCTACGTCGCTTTAATTTGAAGCTAAATCATGTGTTTTGCATGGATTTGATGCTAACTCGTCTGATTCCTCTGCATTTGAAGCTATTTCAGTTTTATCGCAAGTATCTGATGCTAAATCATGTGTTTCGCTTGGATTTGAAGCTAAACCTTCTACATCGCATTGATTTGAAGCTAAATCATGTGTTGTGCATGGATTTTATGCTAACTCGTCTGTTTCCCCTGCCTTTGATGCTATATCAGTTTCATCGCAATTATCTGATGCTGAATCATTAGTTTCGCATGGATTTGACGCAAAACCTTCTACATCGCATTGATTTGCAGCTAAATCATGTGTTTCGCACGAATTTGAAGCTAATAGATGTGTTTCGCATTAATTTTAAGCTAAATCATGTGTTACGTACGGAAATGAAGCTAACTGTTTTGTGTCGCCACCATTTGAAGCTATATAGCCTATATCCCAAGTGTTTGAAGCTCAATCATTTGTTTCGCATGGATTTGAAACTAAACCTTCTAAATCGCAATGATTTCAAGCTATATCATGTGTTTCGCATGGACTTGAAGCTAACTCTTTTGTTTCCCCTTCATTTTAAGCTATATCAATTATATCACAAGTATCTCATGCTTAATCATTTGTTTCGCATGGATTTGAAGCTAAACCTTCTACATCGCATTTATTTGCAGCTATATCCAGTGTTTCGCTTGTATATGAAGCTAACTCGTTTCGCCTGCAGTTGAATCTATATCACTTATATCGCAAGTATATGAAGCTAAATCATTTGTTCCGCATGGATTAGAAGCTAAGCCTTCTACTTCGTATTGATTTTAAGCTAAATCATTTGTTTCGCATGGATTTGGAGCAAACTCGTTTGTTTCGTCTGCATTTGAAGCTATATCACTTATATCCCAAATGTTTGAAGCTAAATCATTTGTTTCGCATGGATTTGAAGCTAAACCTTCTACATCGCATGGACTTGAAGCTAACTCGTTTGTTTCGCATGCAGCTGAAGCTATATCATCTATATCCCAAGTGTTTGCAGCTCAATAATTTGTTTCGCATGGATTTGAAGCTAACTCGATCGTTTCGACATCATTTGATGCTATATCACTTATATCGCAAGTATCTGATGCAAAATCATTTGTTTCGCATGAATTTGAATCTAAGCCCTGTGTTTCGTATGAATTTGAACCTAAATCTTGCCTTTCGCATGCATTTGAAGCTTAATAATGTGTATCGAATAGATTTGAAGCTAACTCGGTCGTTTCGCCAGCATTTGATGCTATATCACTTATATCGCAAGTATCTGTAGCTAAATCATTTGTTTCGCATGAATTTGAATCTAAACCCCGTGTTTCGCATGAATTTGAACCTAAATCTTGCCTTTCGCATGCATTTGAAGCTTAATCATGCGTTTTGCTTGGATTTGAAGCTAACTCGTTTGTTTCGCCTTCATTTGAAGCTAAATGATGTATATCACGAGTATTTGAAGCTAAACCATTTGATTCGGATGGATTTGAAGATAAGCCTTCTACTTCGCATTGATTTGTAGCAAAATTATGTCTTTCGCATGGACTTGAAGATAAGCCTTCTACTTCGCATTGATTTGAAGCTAGATCGTGTTTTTCGCTTGGATTTTGAAGCTAACTCGTTTGTTTCGCCTGCATTTGAAGCTGAAACATGTATATCACAAGTATTTGAAGCTAAACCATTTGATTCGTATGGATTTGAAGCTAAAACTTCTACATCGCACTGATTTGAAGCTACATCATGTGTTTCGCTTGGATATGAAGCTAACTCGTTTGTTTAGTCTGCATTTCAAGCTACATCACTTATATCGCAAGTATCTGTAGCTAGATCATTTGCGTCGCATGGATTTGAAACTAAACCTTCTACATAGCATTGATTTGAAGCTTAAGCATGTGTTTTGCATGGATTTGATGCTAACTCGTTTGCTTCCACTCCATTTGAAGCTGTTTCAGTTATATCGCAAGTATCTGATGCTAAATCATTTGTTTCGCATGGAATTAAAGCTAAACCTTCCACATCGCATTGATTTGAAGCTTAATCATGTGTTTCGCAAGGATATGAAGCTAACTCGTTTGTTTCGTCTGCATTTGAAGCTATATCACTTATATCGCAAGTATCTGAAGCTAAATCATTTGTGTCGCATGGATTTGAAGCTAAACCTTCTACATCGCATTGATTTGCAGCAAAATCATGTGTTTCGCATGCATTTGAAACTAACTCGGTTGTTTCGTCAGCATTTGAAGCTATGTCACTCATATCCCAAGTATTTGAAGCTAAATCATTTGTTTCGCATGGATTTGAAGCTAAAACTTCTACATCGCACTGATTTGAAGCTACATCATGTGTTTCGCTTGGATATGAAGCTAACTCGTTTGTTTAGTCTGCATTTCAAGCTACATCACTTATATCGCAAGTATCTGAAGCTAGATCATTTGCGTCGCATGGATTTGAAGCTAAACCTTCCACATCGCATTGATTTGAAGCTTAATCATGTGTTTCGCATGGATTTGAAGCTAACACGTTTGTTTCGCACGAATTTGAAGCTAATAGATGTTTCGCATTAATTTTAAGCTAAATCATGTGTCACGTATGGAATTAAAGCTAACTGGTTTGTTTCGCCTGCATTTGATGCTATATAGCCTATATCCCAACTGTTTGAAGCTCAATAATTTGTTTCGCATGGATTTGAAGCTAACTCGTTTGTTTCGCATGCAGCTGAAGCTATATCACCTAAATCCCAAGTGTTTGCTGCTCAATAATTTGTTTCGCATGGACTTGAAGCTAAGCCTTCTACTTCGCATTGATTTGAAGCTAAATAAAATGTATCGCATGGATTTGAAACTAACTCGTTTGTTTCGCATTCAGTTGAAGCTATATCACTTAGATTCGCAAGTATTTGAAGCTAAACCATTTGTTTCGCATGGATTTGAAGATAAGCCTTCTAGTTCGCATTGTTTTGAAGTTAACTCGATTGTTTCGCCTGCATTTGAAGCTATATCACTTACATCGGAATTATCTGAAGATAAATCATTTGTTTCTCATGTATTTGCAGCTAAGCCTTCTACTTCTCATTGATTTGAAACTAGATCATGTGTTTCGCTAGGATTTGAAGATAACTCGTTTGTTTCGTCTGCATTTGAAGCTAAACCATGTATATCACAAGTATTTAAAGCTAAACCATTTGTTTCGCATGGATTTGATGCTAAACCTTCTACTTCGTTTTGATTTGAAGCAAAATCATGTGTTTCGCTTGAATTTGAAGCTAACACGTCTCTTTCACGCGCAGTTGAAGCTAAATCATGTATATCACGAGTATTTGAAGCTAAACCATTTGTTTCGGAAGGTTTTGAAGATAAGCCTTCTACTTCGCATTGATGAGAAGCTAAATCATGTGTATCGCATGGATTTGAAGCAAACTCGTTTGTTTCGCCTGCATTTGGAGCTGAATCATGTCTATCACAAGTATTTGAAGCTAAACCATTTGATTCGTATGGATTTGTAGCTAAATCTTCTACTCTGCATTGATTTGAACAAAATTATGTCTTTCGCATGGACTTGAAGCTAAGCCTTCTACTTCGCATTCATTTGAAGCTAGATCATGTGTTTCGCTTGAATTTGAAGCTAACTCGTTTGTTTCCCCTGCATTTGAAGCTATGTCACATATATCGCAAGTATCTGATGCTAAATCTTTTGTTACGCATGGATTTGAAGCTAAACCTTCTACATCGCATTGATTTGCATCTAAATCATGTGTTTCGCAAGGATATGAAGCTAACTCGTTTGTTTCGCCTGCATTTGAAGCTATATAGCCTATATCCCAACTGTTTGAAGCTCAATAGTTTGTTTCGCATGGATTTGAAGCTAACTCGTTTGTTTCGCATGCAACTGAAGCTATATCACCTAAATCCCAAGTGTTTGCTGCTCAATAATTTGTTTCGCATGGATTTGAAGCTAAACCTTCTACATCGCATGGACTTGAAGCTTACTCGTTTGTTTCACATGCAGCTGAAGCTATATCACCTAAATCCCAAGTGTTTGCTGCTCAATAATTTGTTTCGCATGGATTTGAAACTAACTCGTTTGTTTCGACTGCACTTGAAGCAATATCACTTATATCGCTAGTATCTGAAGCTAAATCATTTGTTTCGCATGGATTTGAAGCTAAACCTTCAACGTCGCATTGATTTGCAGCTAAATCATGTGTTTCGCATGGATCTGAAGCTAACTCGTTTGTTTCGCCTGCAGTTGAATCTATATCACTTATATCGCAAGTATATGAAGCTAAATCATTTGTTCGCATGCATTAGAAGCTAAGCCTTCTACTTCGCATTGATTTGAAGCTAAATCGTTTGTGTCGCATGGATTTGGAGCTAACTCGTTTGTTTCGCCAGCATTTGAAGCTATATCACATATATCGCAATTATCTGGAGATAAATCATTTGTTTCTCATGTAGTTGAAGCAAATCCTTCTACTTCGCATTGATTTGAATCTAAATCATGTGTTCCGCATGGATTTGAACATAACTCGTTTGTTTCGCATGCAGTTGAAGCTAAATTATGAATATCACAAGTACTTGTATCTAAACCATATGTTTCGCATGAATTTGGAGATAAGCGTACCAGTTCGTATTGAATTGTAGCTAAATCATGTGTTACGCATGGTTTGAAGCTAAATCACGTATGTCACACGTATTTGAAGCTTAACCATTTGTTTCGCATGAATATTAAGCTGAACCATGTGTTTCGAATGAATTTGAAGGTAAATCATGTGTTTGGCATGGATTTGAAGCTAACTCGTTTGTTTCGCCAGCGTTTGAAGCTAAATCATGTATGTCACAAGTATTTGAAGCTTAACCATTTGATTCGCTTGAATTTGAAGCCAATCCTTCTACTTCGCATTGATTTGATGCTAAAACATGTGTTTCGCATGAATTTGAAGCTAAATCATGTGTTTCGCTTGGATTTGAAGATAACTCGTTTGTTTCGCCGGCATTTGTAGCTAAATAATGTAAATCACAAGTATTTGAAGCTAATCCGTTTGTTTCGCACGGATTAGAAGATAAGCCTTTTACTTCGCATTGATTTGAAGATAAATCATGTGTTTCGCATGGATTTGAAGCTAACTCGTTTGTTTTGAATGCAGTTGAAGCTAAATCATGTATATCACAAGTATTTTAAGCTGAACCAATTGTTACGCATGTATATTAATCTAAACCATGTGTTTCGCATGAATTTGAAGCAAAATCATGTGTTTCGCATGGATATGAAGCTAACTCGTTTGTTTCGCATGGAGTTGAAGCTAAATCATGTATATCACAAGTATTTGAAGCTGAACCAATTGTTCCGCATGTATATTAATCTAAACCATGTGTTTCGCATGAATAATAATCTAAACCATGTGATTCGCATCAATTTAAAGCTAAATCATGTGTTTCGCATGGATTTGAAGCTAACTCGTTTGTTTTGCATGGAGTAGAAGCTAAATCATGTATATCACAAGTATTTGAAGCTGAACCAATTGTTCCGCATGAATATTAATCTAAACCATGTTTTTCGCATGCATAATAATCTATACCATGTGATTCGCATGAATTTAAAGCTAAATCATGTGTTTCGCATGGATTTGAAGCTATCTCGTTTGTTTTGAATGCAGTTGAAGCTAAATCATGTATATGACAAGTATTTGAAGTTAAACTATTTGATTTGCATTGAATTATAGCTAAATCACGTGTCTCGCATGGATTTGAAGATAACTCGTTTGTTTCGCATGCGGTTGAAGCTCAATCATGTATATCACAAGTATTTGATATTAAAACATTTGTTTCGCATTGATTTGAAGCTAAGATTTCTCCTTCGCATTGATTTGAAGTTAAATCATGTGTTTCCCTTGGGTGTGAAGCTAAATCTTTTGTCTCGCATGCAGCTGATGCTAAATCATGTATATCACACGTATTTGATGCTATACCAATTGATTCGCAGGGATTTGAAACTAAGCCTCCTACTTCGCATTAATTTGAAGCTAAATCATGTGCTTCGCTTGGATTTGAAGCTAACTCGTTTGTTTCGCATGCAGTCGAAGCTAAATCATGTATATCACAAGTATTTGAATCTATACCATTTGTTTCGCATGTATTTGAAGATAAGGCTTCTACTTCGCATTGATTTGAAACTAAATCATGTGTTTCGCTAGAATTTGAAGCTAATTCATTTGTTTCGCATGCAGTTGAAACTAACTAGTTTGTTTCGCATGCAGTTTAAGCTAAATCATGTATATCACCAGTATTTGAAGCTATACCATTTGTTTCGCCTGTATTTGAAGATAAGGCTTCTACTTCGCATTGATTTGAAACTAAATCATGTGTTTCGCTAGAATTTGAAGCTAATTCATTTGTTTCGATGCAGTTGAAGCTAAATCATGTATATCACAAGTATTTGAAGCTGTACCATTTGTTTCGCATGGTTTTGAAGATAAGCCTTCTACTTCGCATTGACATAACTATTTGAAGCTCATCCATTTTTTTCGAATGAATATTAAGCTAATCAATGTGTTTCGAATGAATTTGAAGCACAATCATGTGTTTCGCATGGATTTGAAGCAAACTCGTTTGTTTCGCCTGTATTTGAAGCTAAATCATGTATATCACAAGTATTTGAAGCTAAACCATGTGTTTCGAATGAATTTGAAGCACAATCATGTGTTTCGCATGGATTTGAAGCTAACTCGATTGTTTCGCATGCAGTTGAAGCTAAATCATCTATATCACAAGTATTTGAAGCTAAACCAGTCGTTTCGCATGGATTCGAAGATAAGCCTTCTACTTCGCATGAATTTGAAGCTAAATCATGTGTTTCGTTTGGATTGAAACTAACTCGACTGTTTCGGCTGCATATGAATCTAAATCATGTATAACACAAGTATTTGAAGCTAAAGCATTTGATTCGCATGGATTTGAAGCTAAGCCTTCTACATCGCATTGATTTGAAGTTAAATCATGTGTTTCCCTTGGGTGTGAAGCTAAATCTTTTGTCTCGCATGCAGCTGATGCTAAATCATGTATATCACACGTATTTGATGCTATACCAATTGATTCGCAGGGATTTGAAACTAAGCCTCCTACTTCGCATTAATTTGAAGCTAAATCATGTGCTTCGCTTGGATTTGAAGCTAACTCGTTTGTTTCGCATGCAGTCGAAGCTAAATCATGTATATCACAAGTATTTGAATCTATACCATTTGTTTCGCATGTATTTGAAGATAAGGCTTCTACTTCGCATTGATTTGAAACTAAATCATGTGTTTCGCTAGAATTTGAAGCTAATTCATTTGTTTCGCATGCAGTTGAAACTAACTACTTTGTTTCGCATGCAGTTTAAGCTAAATCATGTATATCACCAGTATTTGAAGCTATACCATTTGTTTCGCCTGTATTTGAAGATAAGGCTTCTACTTCGCATTGATTTGAAACTAAATCATGTGTTTCGCTAGAATTTGAAGCTAATTCATTTGTTTCGATGCAGTTGAAGCTAAATCATGTATATCACAAGTATTTGAAGCTGTACCATTTGTTTCGCATGGTTTTGAAGATAAGCCTTCTACTTCGCATTGACATAACTATTTGAAGCTCATCCATTTTTTTCGAATGAATATTAAGCTAATCAATGTGTTTCGAATGAATTTGAAGCACAATCATGTGTTTCGCATGGATTTGAAGCAAACTCGTTTGTTTCGCCTGTATTTGAAGCTAAATCATGTATATCACAAGTATTTGAAGCTAAACCATGTGTTTCGAATGAATTTGAAGCACAATCATGTGTTTCGCATGGATTTGAAGCTAACTCGATTGTTTCGCATGCAGTTGAAGCTAAATCATCTATATCACAAGTATTTGAAGCTAAACCAGTCGTTTCGCATGGATTCGAAGATAAGCCTTCTACTTCGCATGAATTTGAAGCTAAATCATGTGTTTCGTTTGGATTGAAACTAACTCGACTGTTTCGGCTGCATATGAATCTGAATCATGTATAACACAAGTATTTGAAGCTAAAGCATTTGATTCGCATGGATTTGAAGCTAAGCCTTCTACATCGCATTGATTTGAAGCTAAATCATGTGTTTCTCCTGGATTTGAAGCTAACTCGTTTGTTTCACCTGCATTTGAAGCTATATCATGTATATCACAAGTATTTGAAACTAAACCATTTATTTCGCATGGATTCGAAGATAAGCATTCTACTTCGAATTGATTTAAAGCTAAATCATGTGTTTCGCATGGATTTAAAGCTAACTCGTTTGTTTCGCATGCAGTTGAAGTTAAATCATGAATAAAACAAGAATTTGAAGCTAAACTATTTGTTTCGCATGGATTTGAAGGTAAACAATGCGTTTCAAATGAATTTGAATATAAATCATGTGTTTCGCCTGGATTTGAATCTAACTCGTTTGTTTCGCCTGCATTTGTCGCTAAATCATGTATATCACAAGTATTTGAAGCTAAACCATTTGTTTCGCATGGATTCGATGATAACCCTTCTACTTCGCATGAATTTGAAGCTAAATCATGTGTTTCGTTTTGATTTGAAACTAACTCGATTGTTTCGGCGGCATATGAAGCTAAGTCATGTATAACACAAGCATCTGAAGCTAAATCATTTGTTTAGCATGGATTTGAAGCTAAACCTTCTACATCGCATTGATTTGGTTCTAAATCATGTGTGTCGCATGGATTTGACGCTAACTCGTTTGATTCGTCTGCATTTGCAGCTATATCGCTTATATCCCAAGTGTTTGAAGCTAAATCATTTGTTTCGCATGGATTTTATGCTAACTCGTTTGTTTCCCCAGCATTTGAAGCTATATCAGATATATCGCAAGTAACTGATGCTAAATCATTTGTTTCCATGGATTTGCAGCTAATCGTTCTTCATTGCATTGATATGCAGCTAAATCATGTGTTTCGCATGGATTTGAAACTAACTCGTTTGTTTCCCCTGCATTTGAAGCTATATCACTTATATCGCAAGTATCTGATGCTAAATCATTTGTTTCGCATGGATTTGAGGCTAAACCTTCTATATCGCATTGATTTGCAGCAAAATCATGTGTTCCGCATGAATTTGAAGCTAACTCGTTTGTTTCGTCTGCACTTGAAGCAATATCACATATATCGCTAGTATCTGAAGCTAAATCATTTGTTTCGCATGGATTTGAAGCTAAACCTACAACATCGCATTGATTTGCAGTTATATCATGTGTTTCGCATGGATTTGAAGCTAACACGTTTGTTTCGCACGAATTTGAAGCTAATAGATGTTTCGCATTAATTTTAAGCTAAATCATGTGTCACGTATGGAATTAAAGCTAACTGGTTTGTTTCGCCTGCATTTGATGCTATATAGCCTATATCCCAACTGTTTGAAGCTCAATAATTTGTTTCGCATGGATTTGAAGCTAACTCGTTTGTTTCGCATGCAGCTGAAGCTATATCACCTAAATCCCAAGTGTTTGCTGCTCAATAATTTGTTTCGCATGGACTTGAAGCTAAGCCTTCTACTTCGCATTGATTTGAAGCTAAATAAAATGTATCGCATGGATTTGAAACTAACTCGTTTGTTTCGCATTCAGTTGAAGCTATATCACTTAGATTCGCAAGTATTTGAAGCTAAACCATTTGTTTCGCATGGATTTGAAGATAAGCCTTCTAGTTCGCATTGTTTTGAAGTTAACTCGATTGTTTCGCCTGCATTTGAAGCTATATCACTTACATCGGAATTATCTGAAGATAAATCATTTGTTTCTCATGTATTTGCAGCTAAGCCTTCTACTTCTCATTGATTTGAAACTAGATCATGTGTTTCGCTAGGATTTGAAGATAACTCGTTTGTTTCGTCTGCATTTGAAGCTAAACCATGTATATCACAAGTATTTAAAGCTAAACCATTTGTTTCGCATGGATTTGATGCTAAACCTTCTACTTCGTTTTGATTTGAAGCAAAATCATGTGTTTCGCTTGAATTTGAAGCTAACACGTCTCTTTCACGCGCAGTTGAAGCTAAATCATGTATATCACGAGTATTTGAAGCTAAACCATTTGTTTCGGAAGGTTTTGAAGATAAGCCTTCTACTTCGCATTGATGAGAAGCTAAATCATGTGTATCGCATGGATTTGAAGCAAACTCGTTTGTTTCGCCTGCATTTGGAGCTGAATCATGTCTATCACAAGTATTTGAAGCTAAACCATTTGATTCGTATGGATTTGTAGCTAAATCTTCTACTCTGCATTGATTTGAACAAAATTATGTCTTTCGCATGGACTTGAAGCTAAGCCTTCTACTTCGCATTCATTTGAAGCTAGATCATGTGTTTCGATTGGATTTGAAGCTAACTCGTTTGTTTCGCCTGCATTTGGAGCTGAATCGTGTATACCACAAGTATTTGAAGCTCAACCATTTGATTCGTATGGATATGTTGCTAAATCTTCTACTTCGCATTGATTTGCAGCTAAATCATGTGTTTCGCTTCGATTTGAAGCTATCTCGTTTGTTTCGCTTGCCGTTGAAACTAAGTCATGTATATCACAAGTATTTGAAGCTAAACCATTTGTTTCGCATGTATTCGAAGCTAATCCTTCTACTTCGCATGGATTCGAAGCTAACTCGTTTGTTTCGTCTGCATTTGAAGCTAAATCATGTATATCACGTGTATTTGAAGCTAAACCATTTGTTTCGCATGAATATTAAGCTTAACCATGTGTTTCGAATGAATTTGAAACTAAATCATGTGTTTCGAATGGATTTGAAGCTAACTCGCTTGTTTCGCCTGCATTTGAAGATAAATCATGTACATCACGAATATTTGAAGCTAAACCATTTTTTTCGCATTGATTTGAAGCTAAGGCTTCTACTTCGCATTGATTTGAAGTTAAATCATGTGTTTTCCTTGGGTGTGACGCTAAATCGTTTGTTCCGCATGCAGCTGAATCTAAATCATGTATATCACAAGTATTTGAAGCTAAACAAATTGACTCGCATTGATTTGAAGCTAAGACTTCTACGTCGCATTGATTTGAAGCTAAATCATGTGTTTGGTATCGATTTGAAGCTAACTCGTTTGTTTCGCCAGCATTTGAAGCTAAATCATGTATATCACAATTATTTGAATCTAAATCATTTGCTTCGCATTGATTTGTAGATAAGCCTTCTACTTCGCATTGATTTGATACTAGATCATGTGTTTCGCTAGGATTTGAAGCTAACTTGTTTGTTTCGCCTGCATTTGAAGCCAAATCATGTATATCACAAGTATTTGAAGCTAAACTAATTGTTTCGCACGGATTCGAAGACAATCCTTCTACTTCGCATTGATTTGAAGCAAAATCATGTGTTTCGCTTGGATTTGAAGCTAACTCGTTTGTTTCGCCTGCATTTGAATCTGAATCACTTATATCACAAGTATTTGAAGCTAAACCATTTGATTCGCATCGATTCGAATATAAGCCTTCTACTTCGCATTGATTTGAAGATAATTCATGTGTTTCGCATGGATTTGAAGCTAACTCGTTTGTTTCGTCTGCATTTGAAGCTAAATCATTTATATCACAAGTATTTGAATCTAAACCATTTGATTCGCATGTATTTGAAACTAAGCATTCTACTTCGCATTGATTTGAAGCTAAATCATGTGTTTCGCATGGATTTGAAGCTAACTCTTTTGTTTCGCATGCAGTTGAAGTTAAATCTTGGATAAAACAAGAATTTGAAGCTAAACTATTTGTTTCGCCTGCATTTGAAGCTATATCACTTGTATCGCATGTATCTGATGCAAAATCATTTGTGTCGCATGGATTTGAAGGTTACTTGGTTCGCCTGCATTTGAAGCTATATCACTTGTATCGCAAGTATTTGAAGAAAAATCATTTTTTTCGCATGGATTTGAAGCAAAACCTTCTACATCGCATTGATTTGCAGCTAAATCATGTGTTTCGCACGAATTGGAAGCTAATAGATGTGTTTCGCATTAATTTTAAGCTAAATCATGTGTTACGTATGGAATTGAAGTTAACTGGTCTGTTTCTCCTGCATTTGATGCTATATCACAAATCGAATGTACGTGACCCTAAATAATTTGCTTCGCGTGGGTTTGAATCTAAGCATTCTACATCGCATTCATTTGCTGCTAAATCATGTGTTTTGCACGGATTTGAAGCTACCTCGTTTGTTTCGCATGCAGTTGAAGCTATATCACATATATCGCAAGTATCTGAAGCTAAATCATTGGTTTCGCATGGATTTGAAGCTAAACCTTCGACATCGCATTGATTTGCTGTTAAATCATGTGTTTTGCATGGATTTGAAGCTAACTCGTTTGTTTCCCTTGCATTTGAAGCTGTATCACTTATATCGCTATTATCTGATGCTAAATCATTAGTTTCGCATAGATTTGAAGCAAAACCTTCTACATCGCATTGATTTGCAGCTAAATCATGTGATTTGCTTGGATTTGAAGCTAACTCGTTTGTTTCGCAATCAGATGAAGCTATATCACATATATCGCAATTATCTGAAGCTAAATCATTGGTTTCGCATGGATTTGAAGCTAAACCTTCGACATCGCATTGATTTGCTGTTAAATCATGTGTATCGCATGGATTTGAAGCAAACTCGTTTGTTTCGCCTGCATTTGAAGCTGAATCATTTATATCACAAGTATTTGAAGCTAAACCATTTGTTTCGCATGGATTTGAAGATAAGCCTTCTAGTTCGCATTGTTTTCAAGTTAACTCGATTGTTTCGCCTGCATTTGAAGCTATATCACTTACATCGCAATTATCTGAAGATAAATCATTTGTTTCTCATGTATTTGTAGCTAAGCCGTCTACTTCACATTGATTTGAAACTAGATCATGTGTTTCGCTAGGATTTGATGCTAACTCGTTTGTTTCGCCTGCATTTGAAGCTGAATCATGTATATCACAAGTATTTGAAGCTAGACCATTTGATTTGTACGGATATGTTTCTAAATCTTCTACTTCGCATTGATTTGAAGAAAATTATGTCTTTCGCATGGACTTGAAGATAAGCCTACTACTTCGCATTGATTTGAAGCTAAATCATGTGTATCGCATGGATTTGAAGCTAACTCGTTTGTTTCGCCTGCATTTGGAGCTAAATCATGTATATCACAAGTATTTGAAGCTAAACCATTTGTTTCGCATGGATTTGAAGATAAGCCTTCTACTTCGCATTGATTTGAAGCTAAATCATGTCTACCGCATGGATTTGAAACTAACTCGTTTGTTTCGCCTGCATTTGAAGCTGAATCATGTATATCACAAGTATTTGAAGCTAAACCATTTGATTCGTATGGATTTGTAGCTAAATCTTCTACTTCGCATTGATTCGAAGCTACATCATGTGTTTCGCTTGTATTTGAAACTATCTCGTTTGTTTCGACTGCATTTGAAGCAATATCAATTGTATCGCAAGTATCTGAACCTAAATCATTTGCTTCGCATGGATTTGAAGCTAAAACTTCTACATCGCACTGATTTGAAGCTACATCATGTGTTTCGCATGTAAGTGAAGCTAAACCTTCTACATAGCATTGATTTGAAGCTTACTCATATGTTTTGCATGGATTTGAAGCTAGCTCGTTAGTTGCGCCAGCAGTTGAAGCTATATCAGTTATATCGCAAGTGTCTGAAGCTAAATCATTTGTTTCGCATGGATTTTAAGCTAAACCTTCTACATCGCATAGATTTGCACCTAACTCATGTGTTTCCACATGGATTTGAAGCTAACTCGTCCATTTCGCCTGCATTTGAAGCTATATCACCTATATCGCAAGGATTTGAAGCTAAATCATTTGTTTCGAATGGATTTGAAACTAAGCCTTCTACATCGCATTGATTTGAAGCTTAATCATGTGTATCGCATGGATTTTGAACCTAAACCTTCTACATCGCATTGATTTGCTGCGAAACCATGTGTTTCCCATGGATTTGAAACTATCTCTCTTGTTGCGCATGGTGATGAACCTAAATAACGTATATCACAAGTATTTGTAGCTAAAGCATTTGTTCCGTATGGATTTGAAGCTATTCCTTCTACTTGGAATTGATTTGTAGTTACATCATTTGTTTCGCATGGATTTGAAGCTAACTCGTTTGTTTCGCATGCAGTTGCAGATATATCAATTATATCACAAGTGTTTGAAGCACAATCATTTGTTTCGCATAGATATGAAGCTAAACCTTGTACATCGCATTGATTTGATGCTAAACTCTGTGTACCGCATGGATTTGAATCTAAACCTTCTACATCGCACTGATTTGCAGCTAAATCATGAGTTTCGCATGGATTTGAAGCTAACTCGTTTGTTTCCCCTGCATTTGAATCCATATCACTTTTACCGCAAGTATCTGAAGCTAAACCATTTGCGTCGCATTGATTTGAAGTTAAACCTTCTACATCGCATTGATGGGAAGCTAAACCGTCAACATCGCATTGATTTGAAGCTAAATCATTTGTTTCGCATGGATTTGAAGCTAACTCGTTTGTTTCCCCTGCATTTGAATCCATATCACTTTTACCGCAAGTATCTGAAGCTAAACCATTTGCGTCGCATTGATTTGAAGTTAAACCTTCTACATCGCATTGATGTGAAGCTAAACCGTCTACATCGCATAGATTTGAAGCTAAATCATTTGTTTCCCATGGATTTGAAGCTAACTCGTTTGTTTCCCCTGCATTTGAAGCTATATCACTTATATCTCAAGTATCTGACGCTAAATCATTGGTTTCGCATGGCTTTGAAGCAAAAATTCTACATCGCATAGATTTGAAGCTAGCTCGTTTGATTCATCTGCATTTGAAGCTATATCACTTAAATCGCAAGTATTTGAAGAAAAATCATGTGTTTGGCATGGATTTGAAGCTAACTCGTTAGTTGCGCCTGCATTTGAAGCTATATCACTTATATCGCAGGTATCTGAAGCTAAATCATTTGTTTCGCATGGATTTGAAGCTATACCTTCTACATCGCATTCATTTGCAGCTAAATCATGTGTTTCGCATGGATTTGAAGCTACCTCGTCAGTTTCGCCTGCATTTGAAGCTATGTCACTTATATCGCAAGTATCTGACGCTAAATAATTGGTTTCGCATGGCTTTGAAGCAAAAATTCTACATCGCATAGATTTGAAGCTAGCTCGTTTGCTTCATCTGCATTTGAAGCTATATCACTTATATCGCAAGTATTTGAAGAAAAATCATGTTTTTCGCTTGGATTTGAAGCTAGCTCGTGTGTTTCACCTGCATTTGAAGCTATTTCCGCTATAACACAGGTATTTGAAGGTAACCCATTTATTTCTCATGGATTTGAAGCTAAGCCTTCTACTTCGCATTGATTTGAAGCTAAATAATATGTTTCTCATGGGTTTGTAGCTACCTCGTTTGTTTCGCCCGCATTGGAAGATATATCATTTATATCGCCAGCATTTCAAGATATATCATTTGTGTCGCATGGATTTGAAGCTAATCGTTCTACTTCGCATTGATTTGAAGCTAAAGCAAGTGTTTCGCATGAATTTGAACCTAGATCTTGTCTTTCGCATGCATTCGAAGCTTAATCATGTGTTTTGCATGTATTTGAAGCTAACTCGTTTGTTTCGCCTGCATTTGAAGCTATATCATTTATATCGCAAGTATCTGAACCTAAATCACTTGCTTCGCTTTGACTTGAAGCTAAACCTTCTACATCGCATTGATTTGCAGCTAAATCATATGTTTCGCGTGGATTTCAAGCTACACCTACTACATCGCATTGATTTGTAGCTGAATCTTGTGCATCGCATGGATTTGGAGCTAACTCGTTTGTGTCTCCTGCATTTGAAGCTATATCACCTATTTCCCAAGTGTTTGAAGCTAAATCATTTGTTTCGCATGGATTTGAAGCTAAACCTTCTACATCGCACTGATTTGAAGGTAAATCGTGTGTTTCGCTCGATATGAAGCTAACTCGTTTGTTTCGTTTGCATTTGAAGCTATATCAATTTTATCGCAAGTATCTGAAGTTAAATCATTTGTGTTGCATGGATTTGAAGCTATACCTTCTACATCGCATTGATTTGCAGCTAAATCATGTGTTTCGCATGGATTTGAAACTAACTCGTTTGTTTCGCATGCAGTTGCAGATATATCACCTATATCACAAGTGTTTGAAGCTCAATCATTTGTTTCGCATAGATATGAAGCTAAACCTTGTACATCGCATTGATTTGATGCTAAACATTGTGTACCGCATGGATTTGAAGCTAAACCTTCTACATCGCATTGATTTGCAGCGAAATCATGAGTTTCGCATGGATTTGAAGCTAACTCTTTCGTTTCGCCTGCATTTGAATCTATATCACTTTTACCGCAAGTATCTGAAGCTAAACCATTTGCGTCGCATTGATTTGAAGTTAAACCTTCTACATCGCATTGATGTGAAGCTAAACCGTCTACATCGCATTGATTTGAAGCTAAATCATTTGTTTGCCATGGATTTGAAGCTAACTCGTTTGTTTCCCCTGCATTTGAAGCTATATCACTTATATCGCAAGTATCTGAAGCTAAATTATTTGTTACGCATGGATTTGAAGCTAAACCTTCTACATCGCATTGATTTGAAGCTAAATCATTTGTTTCGCATGGATTTGAAGCTCAACCTTCTAAAGCGCATTTATTTGCAGCTAAATCACGTGATTCTCTTGGATTTGATACTATCTCGTTTGTTTCGATTGCATTTGAAGCTATGTCACTTATATCGCAAGTATCTGACGCTAAATCATTGGTTTCGCATGGCTTTGAAGCAAAAATTCTACATCGCATAGATTTGAAGCTAGCTCGTTTGATTCATATGCATTTGAAGCTATATCACTTAAATCGCAAGTATTTGAAGAAAAATCATGTGTTTGGCATGGATTTGAAGCTAACTCGTTAGTTGCGCCTGCATTTGAAGCTATATCAGTTATATCGCAAGTATCTGAAGCTAAATCATTTGTTTCGCATGGATTTGAAGCTATACCTTCTACATCGCATTGATTTGCAGCTAAATCATGTGTTTCGAATGGATTTTGAAGCTAACTCGTTTGATTCGTCTTCATTTCAAGATATTTCAACTATATTCCAAGTGTTTGAAGCTCAATCATTTGTTTCGCATAGATATGAAGCTAAACCTTCTACATCGCATTGATTTGATGCTAAACCTTGTGTACCGCATGAATTTGAAGCTAAACCTTCTACATCGCATTGATTTGCAGCTAAATCATGTGTTTCGAATGGATTTTGAAGCAAACTCGTTTGATTCGTCTGTATTTGATGCTATATCACCTACATCCCAAGTGTTTGAAGCTCAATCATTTATTTCTCATAGATATGAAGCTAAACCTTCTACATCGCATTGATTTGATACTAAACCTTGTGTACCGCACGGATTTCAATCTAAACCTTCTACATCGTATTGATTTGCAGCTAAATCATGTGTTTCGAGTGGATTTTGAAGCTAACTCGTTTGATTCGTCTGCATTTGAAGCTATATCACTTATATCCCAAGTGTTTGAAGCTCAATCATTTGTTTCGCTTAGATATGAAGCTAAACCTTCTACATCGCATTGATTTGATGCTAAACCTTGTGTACCGCATGGATTTGAAGCAAAACCTGCTACATCGCATTGATTTGTAGCTACATCATTTGTTTCTCATGGATTTGAATCTAAACCTTCTACATCGCATTGATTTGCAGGTAAATCATGTGTTTCGAATGGATTTTGAAGCTAACTCGTTTGATTCGTCTGCAATTGAAGCTATATTACTTATATACCAAGTGTTTGAATCTAAATCATTTGTTTCGCATGGATTTGAAGCTAAACCTTCTACATCGGATTGATTTGAAACAAAATCATTTGTTTCGCATGGATTTGAAGCTCAACCTTCTAAAGCGCATTTATTTGCAGCTAAATCATGTGTTTCGAATGGATTTTGAAGCTAACTCGTTTGATTCGTCTGCATTTAATGCTATATCACCTATATCCCAAGTGTTTGAAGCTCAATCATTCGTTTCGCGTAGATATGAAGCTAAACCTTCTACATCGCATTGATTTGTTGCTAAACTTTGTGTACCGCATGGATTTAAATCTAAACCTTCTACATCGCATTGATTTGCAGCTCAGTCATGTGTTTCGAACGGATTTTGAAGCTAACTCGTTTGATTCGTCTGCATTTGAAGCTATATCACTTATATCCCAAGTGTCTGAAACTAAATCATTTGTTTCGCATAGATATGAAGCTAAACCTTCTACATCGCATTGATTTGATGCTAAACCTTGTGTATCGCATGGATTTGAATCTAAACGTTCTACATCGCATTGATTTGCAGCTAAATCATGTGTTTCGAATGGATTTTGATGCAAACTCGTTTGATTCGTCTGTATTTGATGCTATATCACCTACATCCCAAGTGTTTGAAGCTCAATCATTGGTTTCGCATAGATATGAAGCTAAACCTTCTACATCGCTTTGATTTGATGCAAAACCTTGTGTACCGCATGGATTTGAATCTAAACCTTCTACATCGCATTGATTTGCAGCTTAATCATGTGTTTCGAATAGATTTTGAAGCTAACTCGTTTGATTCGTCTGCATTTGAAGCTATATCACCTATATCCCAAGTGTTTGAAGCTCAATCATTTATTTCTCATAGATATGAAGCTAAACCTACTACATCGCATTGATTTGATGCTAAACCTTGTGTACCGCATGGATTTCAATCTAAACCTTCTACATCGTATTGATTTGCAGCTAAATCATGTGTTTCGAATGGATTTTGAAGCTAACTCGTTTGATTCGTCTGCATTTGAAGGTATATCACCTATATCCCAAGTGCTTGAAGCTCAATCATTTGTTTCGCATAGATATGAAACTAAACATTCTACATCGCATTGATTTGATGCTAAACCTTGTATACCGCATGGATTTGAATCTAAACCTTCTACATCGCATTGATTTGCAACTCAATCATTTGTTTCGAAAGGATTTTGAAGCTAACTCGTTTGACTCGCCTGCATTTGAAGCTATATCACTTCTATCCCAAGTGTTTGAAGCTAAATCATTTGTTTCGCATGGATTTGAAGCTAAATCTTCTACATCGCACTGATTTGCAGCTAAATCATTTGTTTCGCATGGATTTGAAGCAAAAACTTCTACATCGCATTGATTTGAACCTAAATCATGTGATTCTCTTGGATTTGTTGCTATCTCGTTTGTTTCGTCTGCATTTGAAGCTATGTCACTTATATCGTAAGTATCAGACGCTAAATCATTGGTTTCGCATGGCTTTGGATCAAAAATACTACATCGCATAGATTTGAAGCTAGCTCGTTTGCTTCTTCTGCATTTGAAGCTATATCACTTACACTACAAGGATTTGGAGAAAAATCATGTGTTTCGCATCGATTTGAAGCTAAACCTTCTACATCGAATTTATTTGTAGCTACATCATTTGTTCCGCATGGATTTGAAGCTAACTCGTTTGTCTCGCATGCAGTTGCATCTATATCACCTATATCCCAAGTGTTTGAAGCTAAATCATTTGTTGCGCATAGATATGAAGCTAATCCTTCTACATCGCATTAATTTCATGCTAAACCTTATGTTCCGCATGGATTTCAATCTAAACCTTCTACATCGCATTGATTTGCAGCTAAATCATGTGTTTCGAATGGATTTTGAAGCTAACTCGTTTGATTCGTCTGCATTTCAAGCTATATCACTTATATCCCAAGTGTTTGAAGCTCAATCATTTGTTTCGCTTAGATATGAAGCTAAACCTTCTACATCGCATTGATGTGATGCTAAACCTTGTGTACCGCATGGATTTCAATCTAAAGCTTCTACATCGCATTGATTTGCAGCTAAATCATGTGTTTCGAATGGATTTTGAAGCTAACCCGTTTGATTCGTCTGCATTTGAAGCTATATCACTTACATCCCAAGTGTTTGAAGCTAAATCATTTGTTTCGCATAGATATGAAGCTAAACCTTCTACATCGCATTGATTTGATGCTAAACCTTGTGTACCGCATGGATTTGAAGCAAAACCTGCTACATCGCATTGATTTGTAGCTACATCATTTGTTTCGCATGGATTTGAAGCTAACACGTTTCTTTCGCATGCAGTTGCATCTATATCACCTATATCCCAAGTGTTTGAAGCTCAATCATTTGTTTCGCATAGATTTGAAGCTAAACCTTTTACATCGCATTGATTTGATGCTAAACATTGTGTACCGCATGGATTTGAATCTAAACCTTCTACATCGCATTAATTTGCAGCTAAATCATGTGTTTCGAATGGATTTTCAAGCTAACTCGTTTGATTCGTCTGCATTTGAAGCTATATCACCTATATCCCAAGTGTTTGAAGCTCAATCATTTGTTTCGCATAGATATGAAGCTAAACCTTCTACATCGCATTGATTTGATGCTCAACCTTGTGAACCGCATGGATTTCGATCTAAACCTTCTACATCGCATTGATTTGCAGCTAAATCATGTGTTTCGAATGGATTTTGAAGCTAACTCGTTTGATTCGTCGGCATTTGAAGCTATATCACTTATATCCCAAGTGTTTGAAGCTAAATCATTTGTTTCGCATGGATTTGAAGCTAAACCTTCTACATCGCATTGATTTGATGCTAAACCTTGTGTATCGCATGGATTTGAATCTAAACGTTCTACATCGCATTGATTTGCAGCTAAATCATGTGTTTCGAATGGATTTTGAAGCAAACTCGTTTGATTCGTCTGTATTTGATGCTATATCACCTACATCCCAAGTGTTTGAAGCTCAATCATTGGTTTCGCATAGATATGAAGCTAAACCTTCTACATCGCTTTGATTTGATGCAAAACCTTGTGTACCGCATGGATTTGAATGTATACCTTCTACATCGCATTGATTTGCAGCTTAATCATGTGTTTCGAATAGATTTTGAAGCTAACTCGTTTGATTCGTCTGCATTTGAAGCTATATCACCTATATCCCAAGTGTTTGAAGCTCAATCATTCGTTTCGCGTAGATATGAAGCTAAACCTTCTACATCGCATTGATTTGATGCTCAACCTTGTGAACCGCATGGATTTCGATCTAAACCTTCTACATCGCATTGATTTGCAGCTAAATCATGTGTTTCGAATGGATTTTGAAGCTAACTCGTTTGATTCGTCGGCATTTGAAGCTATATCACTTATATCCCAAGTGTTTGAAGCTAAATCATTTGTTTCGCATGGATTTGAAGCTAAACCTTCTACATCGCATTGATTTGATGCTAAACCTTGTGTATCGCATGGATTTGAATCTAAACGTTCTACATCGCATTGATTTGCAGCTAAATCATGTGTTTCGAATGGATTTTGAAGCAAACTCGTTTGATTCGTCTGTATTTGATGCTATATCACCTACATCCCAAGTGTTTGAAGCTCAATCATTGGTTTCGCATAGATATGAAGCTAAACCTTCTACATCGCTTTGATTTGATGCAAAACCTTGTGTACCGCATGGATTTGAATCTAAACCTTCTACATCGCATTGATTTGCAGCTTAATCATGTGTTTCGAATAGATTTTGAAGCTAACTCGTTTGATTCGTCTGCATTTGAAGCTATATCACCTATATCCCAAGTGTTTGAAGCTCAATCATTTATTTCTCATAGATATGAAGCTAAACCTTCTACATCGCATTGATTTGATGCTAAACCTTGTGTACCGCATGGATTTCAATCTAAACCTTCTACATCGTATTGATTTGCAGCTAAATCATGTGTTTCGAATGGATTTTGAAGCTAACTCGTTTGATTCGTCTGCATTTGAAGGTATATCACCTATATCCCAAGTGTTTGAAGCTCAATCATGTGTTTCGCTTGGATTTGAATCTAAACCTTCTACATCGCATTGATTTGATGCTAAACCTTGTATACCGCATGGATTTGAATCTAAACCTTCTACATCGCATTGATTTGCAACTCAATCATTTGTTTCGAAAGGATTTTGAAGCTAACTCGTTTGACTCGCCTGCATTTGAAGCTATATCACCTATATCCCAAGTGTTTGAAGCTCAATCATTTATTTCTCATAGATATGAAGCTAAACCTTCTACATCGCATTGAGTTGAAGATAAATCATGTGTTTTCCATGGATTTGATGCTAACTCGTTTGTTTCCCCTGCATTTGGTGCAATATGATTTATATCGCATGTATTTGATGCTAAATCATTCGTTTCGCATGGATTTCAAGCTAAACCTTCTACATCGCATTGATTTAGAGCCAAGTCATGTGTTTCGCAAGCATTTGAAGCTAACTCGTTTGTTTCGTCTGCATTTGAAGCTATATCACTCACATCCCAAGTATTTGCAGCTAAATCATTTGTTTCGCATGGATTCGAAGCAAATCCTTCTACATCGCATTGATTTGAAGCTAAATCATGTGTTTCGCTTGGATTTGAAGCTAAACACTCTACATCGCATTTATTTGAAGCTAAATCATGTGAATCGCACGGATTTTGAAGCTAACTCGTCAGTTTCGTCTGCATTTGAAGCTATATCACTTATATCCCAAGTGTTTGAAGCTAATTCATTTGTTTCGCATGGATTTGAAGCTAAACCTTCTACATCGCAATGATTTGGAGCTAAATCTTGTGTTTCGCTTGGATTTGAATCTAAACCTTCTACATCGCATTGATTTGAAGCTAAATCATGTGATTCGCTTGAATTTGAAGCTAACTCGTTTGTTTCCCTTGCATTTGAAGCTACGTCACATATATCGCAAGTATCTGATGCTAAATCATTTGTTTCGCATGGATTTGAAGCTAACTCGTTTGTTTCGTCTGCATTTGAAGCTATATCACATATATCCCAAGTGTTTGAAGCTGAATCATTTGCTTCGCTTCTATTTGAAGCTAATCCTTTTACATCGCATTGATTTGAAGATAAATCATGTGTCTTGCTTGGATTTAAAGCTAACTCGTTTGTTTCGCCAGCATTTGGAGCTATATCACTTAAATCGCAAGAATCTGAAGCTAAATCATTTGTTTCGCATGGATTTGAATCTAAACCTTCTACTTCGCATCGAGCTGAAGCTAAATGATGTGTATCGCATGGATTTTGAAGCTAACTCGATTGTTTCGTCTGCATTTGAAGCTATATCACTTATATACCAATTGTTGGAAGCTAAATCATTTGTTTCGCATGGATTTGAAGCTAACTCGTTTGTTTCCCCTGCATTTGAATCTATATCACTTTTACCGCAAGTATCTGAAGCTAAACCATTTGCGTCGCATTGATTTGAAGTTAAACCTTCTACATCGCATTGATGTGAAGCTAAACCGTCTACATCGCATTGATTTGAAGCTAAATCATTTGTTTGCCATGGATTTGAAGCTAACTCGTTTGTTTCCCCTGCATTTGAAGTTATATCACTTATATCGCAAGTATCTGAAGCTAAATTATTTGTTACGCATGGATTTGAATCTAAACCTTCTACATCGCATTAATTTGCAGCTAAATCATGTGTTTCGAATGGATTTTCAAGCTAACTCGTTTGATTCGTCTGCATTTGAAGCTATATCACCTATATCCCAAGTGTTTGAAGCTCAATCATTTGTTTCGCATAGATATGAAGCTAAACCTTCTACATCGCATTGATTTGTTGCTAAACTTTGTGTACCGCATGGATTTAAATCTAAACCTTCTACATCGCATTGATTTGCAGCTCAGTCATGTGTTTCGAACGGATTTTGAAGCTAACTCGTTTGATTCGTCTGCATTTGAAGCTATATCACTTATATCCCAAGTGTCTGAAACTAAATCATTTGTTTCGCATAGATATGAAGCTAAACCTTCTACATCGCATTGATTTGATGCTAAACCTTGTGTATCGCATGGATTTGAATCTAATCGTTCTACATCGCATTGATTTGCAGCTAAATCATGTGTTTCGAATGGATTTTGAAGCTAACTCGTTTGATTCGTCGGCATTTGAAGCTATATCACTTATATCCCAAGTGTTTGAAGCTAAATCATTTGTTTCGCATGGATTTGAAGCTAAACCTTCTACATCGCATTGATTTGATGCTAAACCTTGTGTATCGCATGGATTTGAATCTAAACGTTCTACATCGCATTGATTTGCAGCTAAATCATGTGTTTCGAATGGATTTTGAAGCAAACTCGTTTGATTCGTCTGTATTTGATGCTATATCACCTACATCCCAAGTGTTTGAAGCTCAATCATTGGTTTCGCATAGATATGAAGCTAAACCTTCTACATCGCTTTGATTTGATGCAAAACCTTGTGTACCGCATGGATTTGAATCTAAACCTTCTACATCGCATTGATTTGCAGCTTAATCATGTGTTTCGAATAGATTTTGAAGCTAACTCGTTTGATTCGTCTGCATTTGAAGCTATATCACCTATATCCCAAGTGTTTGAAGCTCAATCATTTATTTCTCATAGATATGAAGCTAAACCTTCTACATCGCATTGATTTGATGCTAAACCTTGTGTACCGCATGGATTTCAATCTAAACCTTCTACATCGTATTGATTTGCAGCTAAATCATGTGTTTCGAATGGATTTTGAAGCTAACTCGTTTGATTCGTCTGCATTTGAAGGTACGTCACATATATCGCACGTATCTGATGCTAAATCATTTGTTACGCATGGATTTGAAGCTATACCTTCTACATCGCATTGATTTGATGCTAAACATTGTGTACCGCATGGATTTGAATCTAAACCTTCTACATCGCATTAATTTGCAGCTAAATCATGTGTTTCGAATGGATTTTCAAGCTAACTCGTTTGATTCGTCTGCATTTGAAGCTATATCACCTATATCCCAAGTGTTTGAAGCTCAATCATTTGTTTCGCATAGATATGAAGCTAAACCTTCTACATCGCATTGATTTGATGCTAAACATTGTGTACCGCATGGATTTGAATCTAAACCTTCTACATCGCATTAATTTGCAGCTAAATCATGTGTTTCGCAAGCATTTGAAGCTAACTCGTTTGTTTCGTCTGCATTTGAAGCTATATCACTCACATCCCAAGTATTTGCAGCTAAATCATTTGTTTCGCATGGATTCGAAGCAAATCCTTCTACATCGCATTGATTTGAAGCTAAACCATGTGATTCGCATGAATTTGAAGCTAAATCATGTGTTTGGCATGGATTTGAAGTTAACTCGTTTGTTTCGTCTGCATATGAAGCTATTTCATTTATATCGCAAGTATTTGAAGCTTAATCATGTGTTTCGCTTGGATTTGAAACCAAGCATTCTACTTCGCATTGATTTGATGCTAAACCATGTGATTCGCATGAATTTGAAGCTAAATCATGTGTTTGGCATGGATTTGAAGTTAACTCGTTTGTTTCGCCAGAATTTGAAGCTAAATCATTTATATCACAACTATTTGAAGCTCAACCATTTTTTTCGCATGAATATTAAGCTAATCCAAGTGTTTCGAATGAATTTGAAGCACAAGCATGTGTTTCGCATGGATTTGAAGCAAACTCGTTTGTTTCGCCTGTATTTGAAGCTAAACCATGTATATCACAAGTATTTGAAGCTAAACCATTTGTTTCGCATGGATTTGAAGCTAAATCATGTGTTTCGCATGATTTTGAAGCTAACTCGTTTGTTTTGAATGCAGTTGAAGCTAAATCATGTTAATGACAAGTATTTGAAGTTAAACTATTTGATTCGCATGGATTTGAAGCTAAGCCTTCTACTTGGCATTGATTTGAGGCTAGATCACGTGTCTCGCATGGATTTGAAGATAACTCGTCTGTTTCGCACGCAGTTGAAGCTTAATCATGTATATCACAAGTATTTGATATTAAACCATTTGTTTCGCATTGATTTGAAGCTAAGATTTCTCCTTCGCATTGATTTGAAGTTAAATCATGTGTTTCGCTAGAATTTGAAGCTAATTCATTTGTCTCGCATGCAGCTGAAGCTAAATCATGTATATCACAAGTATTTGATGCTATACCAATTGATTCGCAGGGATTTGAAACTAAGCCTCCTACTTCGCATTAATTTGAAGCTAAATCATGTGCTTCGCTTGGATTTGAAGCTAAGCCTTCTACTTCGCATTGATTTGAAGCTAAATCATGTGATTCGCATGGATTTGAAGCTAACTGGTTTGTTTCGCATGATGTTGAAGCTATATCATGTTTATCACAAGTATTTGAAGCTAAACCATTTGCTTCGCATGGATATGTAGCTAATCCTTCTACTTCGCACGAATTTGAATCTAAATCATGTGTTTCGCATGGATTTGAAGCTAACTCGTTTGTTACACCTGCATTTGAAGCTATCTCACTTATATTCGCGAGTATTTGATTCACAATCATTCGTTTCGCATGGATTTGAAGCTAAATAATGTGTTTCGATTGGATTTGAAGCTAACTAGTCTGTTTCGCAAGCAGTTGAAGCTAAATCATGTATATCATAAGTATTAGAAGCTAAACCATTTGTATCGCATGGATTTGAAGCTGAACCTTCTACATCGCATTGATTTGAAGCTAAATCATTTGTTCCGCATGGATTTTGAAGCTAAATCGTTCGATTCGTCTGCATTTGAAGCTATATCCCTAATATCGCAAGAATCTGAATCTAAATCATTTGTTTCGCATGGATTTTAAGCTAAGCCTTCTACATCGCATTGATTTGCAGCTAAATCATGTGTTTCGCATGGATTTGAAGTTAACTCGTTTGTTTCGACTGCATTTGAAGCTATATCACTTATATCGCAAGTATCTGAAGCTAAATCATTTGTTTCGCATGGATTTTGAAGCTAACTCGTTTGATTCGTTTGAATTTGAAACTACATCACTTATATGCCTAGTGTTTGAAGCTAAATCACTTGTTTCGCATGGATTTGAAGCTAAACCTTCTACATCGTATTGATTTGAAGCTAAATCATGTGTTTCGCTTCGAATTGAAGCTAAACCTTCTACATCGCATGGATTTGAAGCTAACTCGTTTGATTCGTCTGCATTTGAAGCTATATCACTTATATCCCAAGTGTTTGAATTTAAATCATTTGTTTCGCTTGGATTTGAAGCTAAGCCTTCTACTTCGCATTGAACTGAAGCTAATACATGTGTATCGCATGGATTTTGAAGCCAACTCGTTTGATTCGTCTGCATTTGAAGCATTATCACTTATATCGCAACTATTTGAAGCTAAATGATGTGTTTCGCATGGATTTGTAGCTAAACCTTCTACATCGCAATGATTTGAAGCGAAATCATTTGTTTCGCATGGATTTGAAGCTAAACCTTCTACATCGTATTGATTTGCAGCTAAGCCATGTGTATCGCTTGTATTTGAAGCTAACTCGTTTGTTTCGACAGCACTTGAAGCTATATCACTTATATAGTAAGTATATAAAGCTAAATAATTTGTGTCGCATAGATATGAAGGTAAACCTTCTACATCGCATTGATTTGCAGATAAATCATGTGTTTCGCTTGCATATGAAGCAAACTCTCTTGCTTCATCTGCATTTGAAGCTATATCACTTATATCGCAAGTATCTGAAGCTAAATCATGTGTTTTGCATGGAATGAAGGTAACTTGTTTGTTTCTCCTGCATTTGAAGTATATCACTTAAATCGCACGTATCTGATGCTAAATCATTTGTTCCGCATGGAATTGAAGCTAAGCCTTCTACATCGCATTGATTTGCAGCTAAATCATGTGTTTCGCATGGATTTGAAGCTAACACGCTTGTTTCGTCTACATTTGAAACTATATCACTTATATCCCAAGTGTTTGAAGCTAAATCATTTGTTTCGCATGGATTTGAAGCTAAACCTTGTACATCGCATTCATTTGAAGCTAAATAATGTGCTTCGCTTGGATTTGAAGCTAAACCTTCTACATCGCATTGATTTGAAGCTAAATGATGTGTGTCGCATGGATTTTAATCTTACTCGTTTGTTTCCCCTGCATTTGAAGCTACATCACTTATATCGCAAGTAACTGATGCTAAATTATTTGTTTCGCATGGATTTGACGCTAAACCTTCTACATTGCATTGATTTGCAGCTAAATCATGTGTTTCGCATGGATTTGAAGCTAAGCCTTCTATTTCGCATGGATTTAAATCGAAATGATGTGTATCGCATGGATTTTGAAGCCAACTCGTTTGAATCGTCTGCATTTGAAGCTATATCACTTATATCCCACGTGTTTGATGCTAAATCATTTGTTTCGCATGGATTTGAAGATAAGCTTTCTACGTCGCATGGATGTAAAGCTAAATCATGTGTTCCGCATGGATTTGAAGCTAACTCGTTTGTTTCGACTGCACTTGAAACAATATCACTTATATCGCTAGTATCTGAAGCTATAATCATTTGTTTCGCATGGATTTGAAGCTACACCTTCAACGTCGCATTGATTTGCAGCTAAATCATGAGTTTCGTATGGATCTGAAGCTAACCCGTTTGTTTCGTCTGCATTTGAAGCTATTTCACTTATATCCCAAGTGTTTGAAGCTAAATCATTTGTTTCGCATGGATTTGAAGCTAAACCTTCTACATCGCATTGATTTGATACTAGATCATGTGTTTCGCTAAGATTCGAAGCTAACTCGTTTGTGTCGCCTGCATTTGAAGCTAAATCATGTATATCACAAGTATTTGAAGCTAAACCATTTGTTTCGCATGGATTTGAAGATAAGCCTTCTACTTCGCATTGATTTGAAGCTAAATCATGTGTATCGCATGGATTTGAAGCTAAGCCTTCTACTTGGCATTGATTTGAGGCTAAATCACATGTCTCGCATGGATTTGAAGATAACTCGTTTGTTTCACATGCAGTTGAAGCTCAATCATGTATATCACAAGTATTTGATGCTATACCAATTGATTCGCAGGGATTTGAAACTAAGCCTCCTACTTCGCATTAATTTGAAGCTAAATCATGTGCTTCGCTTGGATTTGAAGCTAAGCCTTCTACTTCGCATTGATTTGAAGCTAAATCATGTGATTCGCGTGGATATGAAGCTAACTCGTTTGTTTCGCATGCAGTTGAAGATAAATCAAGTATATCACAAGTATTTGAAGCTAAACCATTAGCTTGCATGGATTCGAAGATAAGCCTTCTACTTCGCATGAATTTCAAGCAAAATCATGTGTTTCGTTTGGATTTGAAGCGAACTCGTCTCTATCGAATGCAGTTGAAGCTAAATTATGAATATAACAAGTACTTGTATCTAAACCATGTGTTTCGCACGAATTTGAAGCTAAACCATGTGTTCGCACAAATTTGAAGCTAAACCATGTGTTTCGCATGAATTTAATTCTAAATCATGTGTTTCGTTCTGTTTTGAAGCTAACTCGTTTGTTTCGTATGTATTTGATGCTATTTCATTTATGTCGCAAGTATTTGAAGGTAACTCAATTCTTTCGCATGGGTTTGAAGCTTGCCTTCAACTTCGCATTGATTTGATGAAAAACCACTAGTTTCGCATGGATTTAATGCTAAACCTTGTACTTCGCTTTGATTTGAAGCAAAATCATTTCTTTCGCTTGAATTTGAAGCTAACACGTCTCTCTCACGCGCAGTTGGAGTTAAATCATGTATATCACGAGTATTTGAAGCTAAACCATTTGTTTCGGATGGATTTGTAGATAAGCCTTCTACTTCGCATTGATTTGAAGCTAAATCATGTGTATCGCATGGATTTGAAGCAAACTCGTTTGTTTCGCCTGCATTTGAAGCTGAATCATGTATATCACAAGTATTTGAAGCTAAACCATTTTATTCGTATGGATTTGTTGCTAAATCTTCTACTTCGCATTGATTTGAACAAAATTATGTTTTTCGCATGGATTTGAAGCTAAGCCTTCTACTTCGCATTGATTTGAAGCAAGATCATGTGTTTCGCTTTGATTTGAATCTAACTCGTTTGTTTCGCCTGCATTTGAAGCTAAATCATGTATATCACGTGTATTTCAAGCTAAACAATTTGTTTCGGATGGATTTGAAGATAAGCCTTCTACTTCGCATTGATTTGAAGCTAAATCATGTGTATCGCATGGATTTGAAGCTAACTCGTTCGTTTCGCCTGCATTTGATGCTATATCACTTATATCGCAAGTGTTTGCATCTCAATAATTTGTTTCGCATGGATTTGAAGCTAACTCGATCGTTTCGCCAGCATTTGATGCTATATCACTTATATCGCAAGTATCTGAAGCAAAATCATTTGTTTCGCATGAATTTGATTCTAAGCCCTGTGTTTCGTATGAATTTGAACCTAAATCTTGCCTTTCGCATGCATTTGAAGCTTAATAATGTGTATCGAATAGATTTGAAGCTAACTCGGTCGTTTCGCCAGCATTTGATGCTATATCACTTATATCGCAAGTATCTGTAGCTAAATCATTTGTTTCGCATGAATTTGAATCTAAACCCCGTGTTTCGCATGAATTTGAACCTAAATCTTGCCTTTCGCATGCATTTGAAGCTTAATCATGTGTTTTGCTTGGATTTGAAGCTAACTCGTTTGTTTCGCCTTCATTTGAAGCTAAATGATGTATATCACGAGTATTTGAAGCTAAACCATTTGATTCGGATGGATTTGAAGATAAGCCTTCTACTTCGCATCGATTTGTAGCAAAATTATGTCTTTCGCATGGACTTGAAGATAGGCCTTCTACTTCGCATTGATTTGAAGCTAGATCGTGTTTTTCGCTTGGATTTTGAAGCTAACTCGTTTGTTTCGTCTGCATTTGAAGCTGAAACATGTATATCACAAGTATTTGAAGCTAAACCATTTGATTCGTATGGATTTGTAGCTAAATCTTCTACTTCGCATTGATTTGAAGCTAAATGATGTGTGTCGCATGGATTTTAAAGCTAACTCGATTGATTCGTCTGCATTTGAAGTTAAATCACTTATATCCCAAGTGTTTGAAGCTAAATCATTTGTTTCGCATGAATTTGAAGCTAAACCTTCTACATCGCATTTATTTGCAGCTATATCCAGTGTTTCGCTTGTATATGAAGCTAACTTGTTTCGCCTCCAGTTGAATCTATATCACTTATATCGCAAGTATATGAAGCTAAATCATTTGTTCCGCATGGATTAGAAGCTAAGCCTTCTACTTCGTATTGATTTTAAGCTAAATCATTTGTTTCGCATGGATTTGGAGCAAACTCATTTGTTTCGTCTGCATTTGAAGCTATATCACTTATATCCCAAATGTTTGAAGCTAAATCATTTGTTTCGCATGCATTTGAAGCTTAATAATGTGTATCGAATAGATTTGAAGCTAACTCGGTCGTTTCGCCAGCATTTGATGCTATATCTCTTATATCGCAAGTATCTGTAGCTAAATCATTTGTTTCGCATGAATTTGAATCTAAACCCTGTGTTTCGCATGAATTTGAACCTAAATCTTGCCTTTCGCATGCATTTGAAGCTTAATCATGTGTTTTGCTTGGATTTGAAGCTAACTCGTTTGTTTCGCCTTCATTTGAAGCTAAATGATGTATATCACGAGTATTTGAAGCTAAACCATTTGATTCGGATGGATCTGAAGATAAGCCTTCTACTTCGCATTGATTTGTAGCAAAATTATGTCTTTCGCATGGACTTGAAGATAAGCCTTCTACTTCGCATTGATTTGAAGCTAGATCGTGTTTTTCGCTTGGATTTTGAAGCTAACTCGTTTGTTTCGCCTGCATTTGAAGCTGAAACATGTATATCACAAGTATTTGAAGCTAAACCATTGGATTCGTATGGATTTGTAGCTAAATCTTCTACTTCGCATTGATTTGAACAAAATTATGTCTTTCGCATGGACTTGAAGATAAGCCTTCTACTTCGCATTGATTAGAAGCTAAATCATGTGTATCGCATGGATTTGAAGCAAACTCGTTTGTTTCGCCTGTATTTGAAGCTGAATCATGTATATCACAAGTACTTGAAGCTAAACCATTTGATTCGTATGGTTATGTAGCTAAATCTTCTACTTCGCATTCATTTCAACAAAATTATGTCTTTCGCATGGACTTGAAGCTAAGCCTTCTACTTCGCATTGATTTGAAGCTAAATCAAGTGTATCGCATGGATTTGAAGCAAACTCGTTTGTTTCGCCTGCATTTGAAGCTGAATCATTTATATCACAAGTATTTGAAGCTAAACCATTTGATTCGTATGGATTTGTAGCTAAATCTTCTACTTCGCATTGATTTGAACAAAATTATGTCTTTCGCATGGACTTGAAGCTAAGCCTTCTACTTCGCATTCATTTGAAGCTACATCATGTGTTTCGCTTGGATTTGAAACTAACTCCTTTGTTTCGCCTGCATTTGGAGCTGAATCATGTATATCACAATTATTTGAAGCTAAACCATTTGATTCGTATGGATATGTTGCTAAATCTTCTACTTCGCATTGATTTGAAGCTAAATCATATGTATCGCATGGATTTGAAGCTAACTCGTTTGTTTCGCATTCAGTTGAAGCTATATCACTTAGATTCACAAGTATTTGAAGCTAAACCATTTGTTTCGCATGGATTTGAAGATAAGCCTTCTAGTTCGCATTGTTTTCAAGTTAACTCGATTGTTTCGCCTGCATTTGAAGCTATATCACTTACATCGCAATTATCTGAAGATAAATCATTTGTTTCTCATGTATTTGTAGCTAAGCCGTCTACTTCACATTGATTTGAAACTAGATCATGTGTTTCGCTAGGATTTGATGCTAACTCGTTTGTTTCGCCTGCATTTGAAGCTGAATCATGTATATCACAAGTATTTGAATCTAGACCATTTGATTCGTACGGATTTGTAGCTAAATCTTCTACACCGCATTGATTTGAACAGAATTATGTCTTTCGCATCGATTTGAAGCTAAGCCTTCTACTTCGCATTGATTTGAAGCTTGATCATGTGTTTCGCTTGGATTTGAAGCTAACTCGTTTTTTTCGCCTGCATTTGGAGCTGAATCATGTATATAACAAGAATTTGAAGCTAAACCATTTGATTCGTATGGATATGTTGCTAAATCTTCTACTTCGCATTGATTTGAAGCTAAATCATATGTATCACATGGATTTGAAGCTAACTCGTTTGTTTCGCCTTCATTTGAAGCTAAATGATGTATATCACGAGTATTTGAAGCTAAACCATTTGATTCGGATGGATTTGAAGATAAGCCTTCTACTTCGCATTGATTTGTAGCAAAATTATGTCTTTCGCATGGACTTGAAGATAAGCCTTCTACTTCGCATTGATTTGAAGCTAGATCGTGTTTTTCGCTTGGATTTTGAAGCTAACTCGTTTGTTTCGCCTGCATTTGAAGCTGAAACATGTATATCACAAGTATTTGAAGCTAAACCATTTGATTCGTATGGATTTGTAGCTAAATCTTCTACTTCGCATTGATTTGAACAAAATTATGTCTTTCGCATGGACTTGAAGATAAGCCTTCTACTTCGCATTGATTTGAAGCTAAATCATGTGTATCGCATGGATTTGAAGCAAACTCGTTTGTTTCGCCTGTATTTGAAGCTGAATCATGTATATCACAAGTACTTGAAACTAAACCATTTGATTCGTATGGTTATGTAGCTAAATCTTCTACTTCGCATTCATTTCAACAAAATTATGTCTTTCGCATGGACTTGAAGCTAAGCCTTCTACTTCGCATTGATTTGAAGCTAAATCAAGTGTATCGCATGGATTTGAAGCAAACTCGTTTGTTTCGCCTGCATTTGAAGCTGAATCATTTATATCACAAGTATTTGAAGCTAAACCATTTGATTAGTATGGATTTGTAGCTAAATCTTCTACTTCGCATTGATTTGAACAAAATTATGTCTTTCGCATGGACTTGAAGCTAAGCCTTCTACTTCGCATTCATTTGAAGCTACATCATGTGTTTCGCTTGGATTTGAAACTAACTCGTTTGTTTCGCCTGCATTTGGAGCTGAATCATGTATATCACAATTATTTGAAGCTAAACCATTTGATTCGCATGAATATTAATCTAAACCACGTGTATCGCATGAATATTAAGCTAAAACATGTGTTTCGCATGAATTTGAAGCTAAATGGTGTGTTTCACGCGGATTTGAAGCTAACTCGTTTGTTTCCCCTGCATTTGAAACTATATCACTTATATCGCAAGAATCTGAAGCTAAAACATTGGTTTCGAATGGATTTGAAGCTAAACATTCTACATCGAATTGATTTGCAGCTAAATCATGTGTTTCGCATGGATTTGAAGCTAACTCGTTTGTTTCGCATGCAGATGAAGCTATATCACATATATCGCAATTATCTGAAGCTAAATCATTGGTTTCGCATGGATTTGAAGCTAAACCTTCGACATCCCATTGATTTGCTGTTAAATCATGCGTTTTGCATGCATTTGAAGCTAACTCGTTTGTTTCCCTTGCATTTGAAGCTATGTCACTTATATCGCAATTATCTGATGCTAAATCATTAGTTTCGCATGGATTTGAAGCAAAAACTTCTACATCGCATTGATTTGCAGCTAAATCATGTGTTACGCACGAATTTGAAGCTAAATCATGTGTTTCGCATGGATTTGAAGCTAAACATTCTACATCGCATAGATTTGAAGCTAGCTCGTTTGATCCGTCTGCATTTGAATCTATATCACTTATATCGCAAGTATCTGAAGCTGAATCATTTGTTCCGCATGGATTTGAAGCTGAGTCTTCTACTTCGCATTGATTTGCTGCTCAATCATGCGTTTCGCATTGATTTGAAGCTAACTCGTTTGTTTCGTCTCCATTTGAAGCTATATCACTTATATCCCAAGCATCTGAAGCTAAATCATTTGTATCGCATGGATTTGAAGCTGAACCTTCTACATCGCATTGATTTGATGCTACATCATGTGTACCGCATGGAATGCATCTAAACCTTCTTCATCGCATTGATTTGCAGCACATCATGTGTTTCGCATGGATTAGAAGCTAAACGTTAAACATCGCATAGATTTGAAGCTAGCTCGTTTGTTCCGTCTGCATTTGAAACTATATCACATATATCGCAAGTATCTGAAGCTGAATCATTTGTTCCGCATGGATTTGATGCTGAGCCTTCTACTTCGCATTGATTTGAAGCTAAATCGTTTGTTTCGCATGGATTTGGAGCTAACTCGTTTGTTTCTCCTGCATTTGAAGCTATAGCACATATCGAAAGTATGTGACCCTAAATCATTTGTTTCGCGTGGGTTTGAAGCTAAGCATTCTACATCGCATTGATTTGCTGCTAAATCATGTGTTTCGCATGGATTTGCTGCTAACTCGTTTCTTTCCCCGGCATTTGAAGCTATATCACTTATATCGCAATTATCTGAAGCTAAATCATTGGTTTCGCATGGATTTGAAGCTAAACCTTCGACATCCCATTGATTTGCTGTTAAATCATGCGTTTTGCATGGATTTGAAGCTAACTCGTTTGTTTCCCTTGCATTTGAAGCTATGTCACTTATATCGCAATTATCTGATGCTAAATCATTAGTTTCGCATGGATTTGAAGCAAAAACTTCTACATCGCATTGATTTGCAGCTAAATCATGTGTTACGCACGAATTTGAAGCTAAATCATGTGTTTCGCATGGATTTGAAGCTAAACATTCTACATCGCATAGATTTGAAGCTAGCTCGTTTGATCCGTCTGCATTTGAAACTATATCACTTATATCGCAAGTATCTGAAGCTGAATCATTTGTTCCGCATGGATTTGAAGCTGAGCCTTCTACTTCGCATTGATTTGCTGCTCAATCATGCGTTTCGCATTGATTTGAAGCTAACTCGTTTGTTTCGTCTCCATTTGAAGCTATATCACTTATATCCCAAGCATCTGAAGCTAAATCATTTGTATCGCATGGATTTGAAGCTGAACCTTCTACATCGCATTGATTTGATGCTACATCATGTGTACCGCATGGAATGCATCTAAACCTTCTTCATCGCATTGATTTGCAGCTAAATCATGTGTTTCGCATGGATTTGAAGCTAAACATTATACATCGCATAGATTTGAAGCTAGCTCCTTTGTTCCGTCTGCATTTGAATCTATATCACATATATCGCAAGTATATGAAGCTGAATCATTTGTTCCGCATGGATTTGATGCTGAGCCTTCTACTTCGCATTGATTTGAAGCTAAATCGTTTGTTCCGTCTGCATTTGAAACTATATCACATATATCGCAAGTATCTGAAGCTGAATCATTTGTTCCGCATGGATTTGATGCTGAGCCTTCTACTTCGCATGGATTTGAAGCTAACTCGTTTGTTTCGCATGCGATTGAAGCTAAATCATGCATATCTCAAGTATTTGAAGCTGAACCATTTGTTTCGCATGGATTTGAAGCTAAGCCTTCTACTTCGCACTGATTTGAAGCTAAATCATGTGTTTCGCTTGGATTTGAAGCTATCTCGTTTGTTTCGCATGCAGTTGAAGATAAATCATGTATATCACAAGTATTTGAAGCTAAACCATTTGATTCGCATGGATTTGAAGCTAAGCCTTCAACTTCGCTTTGATATGAAGCGAAATCATTTGGTTCGCATGGATTTGAAGCTAACTCGATTGTTTCGCGTGCATTTGAAGTTATATCACTTATATCGCAATTATCAGAAGATAAATCATTTGTTTCTCATGTAGTTGAAGCTAATTCTTCTACTTCGCATTGATTTGAATCTAAATCATGTGTTTCGCATGGATTTGAAGCTAACTCGTTTGTTTCGCCTGCATTTGAATCTAAATCATGTATATCACAATTATTTGAATCTAAAGCATTTGCTTCCCATTGATTTGAAGATAAGCCTTCTACTTCGCATTGATTTGAAGCTAAATCATGTGTTCCGCATGGATTTGAAGATAACTCGTTTGTTTCGCATGCAGTTGAAGCTAAATCATGTTTATCACAAGTATCTGAAACTAAACCATTTGTTTCGCAAGAATATGAAGCTAACCCATGTGTTTCATATGAATTTGTAGCTAAATCAGGGGTTTCGCATGGATTTGAAGCTAACTCGTTTGTTTCATATGCTGTTGATGCTAAATCATGTATATCACAAGTATTTGAAGCTATAGCATTTGTCTCGCATGGGTTTGAAGCTAAGCCTGCTACTTCGCATTGATTTAAAGCTGAATCCTGTGATCTGCATGGATTTGAAGCTAACTCGTTTGTTTCGCATGCGATTGAAGCTAAATCATGCATATCTCAAGTATTTGAAGCTGAACCATTTGTTTCGCATTGATTTGAAGCTAAGGCTTTTACTTCGCATTGATTTGAAGTTAAATTATGTGTTTCCCTTGGGTGTGACGCTAAATCGTTTATTCCGCAGGCAGCTGAATCTAAATCATGTATATCACAAGTATTTGAAGCTAAACCATTTGACTCGCATTGATTTGAAGCTAAGACTTCTACGTCGCATTGATTTGAAGCTAAATCATGTGTTTGGCATCGATTTGAAGCTTACTCGTTTGTTTCGCCAGCATTGGAAGCTAAATCATGTATATCACAAGTATTTGAAGCTAAACCATTTGATTCGCTTGGATTTGAAGCCAAGCCTTCAACTTCTTATTGATTTGATGCTGAATCATTTCTTTCGCTCGAATTTGAAGCTATCACGTTTGTTTCACATGCAGTTGAAGCTAAATCATGTATATCACAAGTATTTGAAGCTAAACGATTTATTTCGAATGGATTCGAAGATAAGTCTTTTACTTCGCATTGATTTGAAGCTACATCATGTGTTCCGCATGGATTTGAAGATAACTCGTTTGTTTCGCCTGCATTTGAATCTAAATCATGTATATCACAATTATTTGAATCTAAAGCATTTGCTTCGCATTGATTTGAAGCTTAGCATTCTACTTCGCATTCATTTGAAGCTGAATCATTTCTTTCGCTTGAATTTGAAGCTAACATGTTTGTTTGACATGCAGTAGAAGGTAAATCATGTATATCACAAGTATTTGAAGCCAAAGCATTCGATTCGCATGGGTTTGAAGCTAAGCCTTCTACTTCGCATTGATTTGAAACTGAATCCTGTGATTCGCATGGATGTGAAGCTAACTCGTTTGTTTCGCCAGCATTTGAAGCTAAATCATGTATATCACAATTATTTGAATCTAAAGCATTTGCTTCGCATTGATTTGAAGATAAGCCTTCTACATCGCATTGATTTGAATCTGAATCCTGTGATACGCATGGATTTGAAGATAACTCGTTTGTTTCGCATGCAGTTGAATTTATATCACTTTGAGGGCTCAGAAAGACTGAACTGAAAAATATCAACTGTCCTCTTGACCGACTCGGGTCTCTTATTTATATTACGTCCCCCAAAAAGGCCACGCCTGTTTTGGGGGACTCGCTGTCTTCTTTTGCCCCCGCTTAGTTTAGCGGGGGAGACAGCCATCGATGAACCCTCGCTGTAGGGGTGCGCTGGCCGTTCGGCCAGGCAGCGGTACGCGGCCGGCGGCTTTCTCCGCGACCAGGCATGCAGTACATCTGGCAGTGATAAAAAATAAAGAAACAAAGGAATTTCCGGTTCTTGCAAACGTCAAGGACGTTTTCTCTCCGTCGACCCCTTGACATCTGCAAGCGGACAGTTTTATGGTTATTACGGTCGCCGGCCGTGTGCCGCTACATCACCCCCTTGCCAGTGATTGACCAATCGCGATACAATTCTTATTTCTACAACAAAAACAAAAACAAAAACTTGCCCTGCGACATGCCATACGACGGTATATGCGATACTCGCTACATCCCACTCTCTCACTCATTCATAATAGTATCTTATTTTTGCAATCTGCAATCTATCCGGAAACCTCACTCGTCTTCCTGAACGTGTAGTTCGCACCTCTTGTTCCGGAGCAGACACTGTCGGTTCTGACCGCGGTACCTGCATTGTTTGAGTCGCTTCATTATCAACGGCATCATTAACAACGTACGCCGGCTTTAATCTATCAATACTAACATTAACAGGTTTAGCCTTAATATTTATCACAAAGTTTTTTGGGCCCCGGGATATGACCTCGAATGGTCCATCGTACGGTGGCTCCAATAAAGTTCGTACTCTATCATTCCGGATAAACACTTTTTCACACACTGTTAAGTCTTTATATACAAAAATCCGCTGCGCATTGTGGTGACTACCTGCGGCTGGGGTGATCCCCCGGAAATGCTGACGTAGTTCCTCGGCAAAATTGGAAACGTCATACTCGCCTTCTATTTGACGCGGTGCTAGGAACTCACCAGGTAGACGCAACGTCTCCCCATACACAAGTTCTGCTGCCGTTGATTTGGTGTCCTCCTTCCAGGCTGCGCGTAAACCCAGCAATATGGTAGGAAGGACCCTCGTCCATTGAACGTCTTGGTGGCAACGAATGGCAGCCTTCAACTGTCGATGGAAACGCTCCACCATGCCGTTCGCCGCTGGGTGGTATGCTGTTGTCCTTAAATGTGTTGTCCCTGTTAACTCGTTCAAATGCTTGAACAAGGACGATTCAAATTGTCTTCCTTGGTCGGTTGTTACTCTAAGAGGGGTCCCAAATCGAGCAATCCATCCCTCGTAGAACGCTCGTGCCACCGTTTGTGCTTCCTGATTTATCATCGGGAACGCCTCCGGCCACCGGGTATACCGGTCCACGCAGGTCAAACAATACCTATGACCTTCCGACATGGGCAACACTACAATGTCAATATGCACATGTTCGAACCTTTCCGACGGCGCAAACTTTCCGAGCGGCGAATGTACATGCCTGGACACTTTTGAACGCTGGCAAGCGACGCACGCTCGCGCCCAACGCTTACTGTCCGTTTTTATTGACGGCCATACATATCGTTCCGTCATTAATTTCGCCGTCGCCTTAATTCCGGGATGTGCAAGTCTGTGCACCGTATCGAACGCCGCGCGGCGGAATGTTCCCGTGACAAATGGCCTCGCAATGCTCGTCGACACATCACACCATACAAAACTGTTTGACCCAGGAATTCGCATTTTTCGTAGCACTAGAGCACTCGCACACTCGCCTCGCACGTAGGCCGAGAGTTCGCTATCGGTGTCTTGTGCCTTCGCCAATTCTTCGTAATCGAGAAGTTCTTCCACTTCCTCGATCCTGGATAACGCGTCGGCAATAATATTGTCTTTTCCGGCAACGTGACGGATGTCGGTAGAAAATTGACTTATAAAATCTAGGTACCGGAATTGCCTCGGCGAGCACTTTTCCGGTTTTTGGCGAAACGCAAACGTTATCGGTTTGTGATCGGTGAATATAACAAACGCACGTCCTTCCACCATATACCGAAATTGTTTAATTGCTAAATATATAGCTAATAGCTCGCGATCGTAGGCCCCGTAATTCGTCTCCGCCGCGCTGAGTTTTTTTGAAAAAAAACCTATCGGTTCCCAACCGTTCCCGGTGTCCTGTTGTAAAACCGCGCCAACCGCGAAGTCTGAGGCATCGCAGGTAAGCGCAAGGGGGGCGCCAATCTGCGGGTGCGCCAGCAAGGTGGCCTGCGCCAAGGCTCTTTTTGACTCCTCAAACGCTACTACCGCCTCTGCATTCCAATGAATCGGTGTGCGACCCTTCGCGTTACCTGACAGCAAATTATTCATCGCTGCCTGCACCTGTGCAGCCCTAGGTATGAATCGTCTGTAGAAGTTCATCATACCTAAAAACTGCCTCAGCTGTTTGGCTGTAACAGGTTGGGGGTATTCTACGATCGCGCGCACTTTACATTCTAGAGGTTTTGTGCCCTTATGTGATACCGAATAACCTAAAAATTCTACCTCGGGTTTTCCGAACGTGCACTTGCCCGGGTTAATTACTATACCGTACGACTTTAGCCTATTAAATAAAATGTTCAAATGTTCGAGGTGTTGCGCTTCGGATTCCGACGCTACGATGATATCGTCTATATACGCGTACACGAAATCTAGTCCTCGAAGCACCTCATCGATAAATCTTTGAAAAGTCTGTGCCGCGTTGCGTAACCCGAACGGCATCCCCGGAAATTCGAACAGCCCGAATGGCGTCGTAACCGCCGTCTTAAACACATCTTCGGGCGCAACCGGAATCTGATTGTACGCACGCACTAAGTCTATCGTTGAAAACACCTTTTTTCCGAATAAATTTTGCGCAAAGTCTTCAATATGCTTTACCGGGTACCTATCCGGAACTGTGCGGTCGTTGAGTGCCCGGTAATCTCCGCACGGTCTCCACTCGCCTGATTCCTTCTTTGGCACCACATGTAAAGGAGATGACCAGCTGCTTTCGGACGGCCTCGCAATCCCCAGCTTCACCATTTCGTCGAACTCCTTCTTCGCTGCCCTGAGTCGATCCGGTGCCAACCTCCTTGGTCTGCAACTAACCGGTTGACCTGGCGATGTCCGGATATAATGTACCGTTGTATGCTTTTTTCTAACGGTCGGGATTCCCTCTGGTCTCGTGATTTCGGGAAATTTCTGCAACAGCTCCAAGTATATGGAATCCCCCGAAACTGTTTTCACGCTGGGAATGTCGCTAGCACTTCTACCTACCGGTTGCCCGGGCACTGACAACGAAGTTATATTGTCTATCAACCGGCGATTCCGAATGTCTACCAGTAAACCATAATGGTACAAAAAGTCTACGCCGATAATTGGCTTAGATACACTGGCTACCACAAACCTCCACGTAAACTCGCGACGTAACCCAAAGTCCAACGTCAACGTGGTTGTACCAAACGTTGTAATTTCGGACCCATTTGCCGCGAACAACACATAATCCGATTTCTTCCCGGGGCCACGAATCATGGATCGTGGGTACACGCAAAGGTCGGCTCCTGTATCGACCAGGAATTGCGTTCTAGTCGTCTTGTCGGTCACAAATAGACGGCGCGGCATCGGGCTCAAGTCATCTGCCGTCATCAACGACTGCCCGGTTCGTTTCCCTGCATCGAGTTCCAATTGCACGGTGGAATACATCGATTCGCACTCGCTCCCCAACGCCAATGGTAAAAACATTTACCCTGCCTCTGTTCCGTGCGTCTTTGCGACACGGAGCGTTGACGGGGCTCCCGACGGGCAGGCGATCGGGGGCGATACCGGCGATCGAAACGCGAAGACCGTTCATTCCCAATCAACTCGTGTCGGATCGCCGCAATCTCCTGCTGGAACGACAGGCTGATTTGCGCCATTTTTAAATTTATGAGTGCCTCAAGGTCTTGAGGCGCGTTGCTCGGTGCCGCGGCTGCTGCAGTAGATGCCGACGCCTCCGCTACCTGAGTTCGGGGGCCCATCGTCTCGGCTATCGCATCTGCCAGGTCAGCCACCTTATCCATCTCCGCGTCCTTCTGGGTCGCTAAGATTACCTGCATACTATTAGGCAACCTACCCATCCACAGCGTACGCAAAACACTATCTGACACGTTGTTGCCAGCCAGTCCGCGCAAGTGTCGCAGAAATTGAGACGGCTTCCTGTCTCCAATTTCCTCCGATTCCAGCAAACGTCGCGTTTTTTGCTCTTGCGACGAACTGAGCCTTCGAATGAGTTCCGTTTTTAACCTCTGGTACTGTCCAGTATTTGGCGGGTTCATTATAATGTCGCGGACTTCCGCGGCGTACACAGGATTCAATGCTCCTAACACATACCCGAATTTTGTGGCTTCGGTCGTAATACCCGATGCCTCGAAGCTGCGTTCGACCATCCCAAACCACATTTCTGGGTCCGACGCACAGAATTCGGGCATCCGAACGGCCACTCGCGACACAGATGCTTCCGCGGACGCGCCTCGCGGGTACGACGCACCCTCGTTAGGGGTAGCCATTACTAACTTTATCTGTTTATCAAAGTACCTTATACACCGTTATTCGTGCGATCACGTCGGGGTCACCAATTGAGGGCTCAGAAAGACTGAACTGAAAAATATCAACTGTCCTCTTGACCGACTCGGGTCTCTTATTTATATTACGTCCCCCAAAAAGGCCACGCCTGTTTTGGGGGACTCGCTGTCTTCTTTTGCCCCCGCTTAGTTTAGCGGGGGAGACAGCCATCGATGAACCCTCGCTGTAGGGGTGCGCTGGCCGTTCGGCCAGGCAGCGGTACGCGGCCGGCGGCTTTCTCCGCGACCAGGCATGCAGTACATCTGGCAGTGATAAAAAATAAAGAAACAAAGGAATTTCCGGTTCTTGCAAACGTCAAGGACGTTTTCTCTCCGTCGACCCCTTGACATCTGCAAGCGGACAGTTTTATGGTTATTACGGTCGCCGGCCGTGTGCCGCTACAACTTATATCACAAGTATTTGAAGCTGAACCATTTGTTTCGCATGGATTTGAAGCTAAGCCTTCTACTTCGCATTGGTTTGCAGCTAAATCATGTGTTTCGCTTGGATTTGAAGCTAACACGCCTGTTTCACATGCTGTTGAAGCTAAATCATGTATACCACGAGTATTTGAAGCTGAACCATTTGTTTCGCATGAATATTAAGCTTAACCATGTGTTTCGAATGAATTTGAAGCTAAATCATGTGTTTCGCATGGATTTGAAGCTAACTCGTTTGTGTCGCCTGCATTTGGAGCTGAATCATGTATATCACAAGTATTTGAAGCTAAACCATTTGTTTCGCATGGATTTGAAGCTAAATCATGTGTTTCGCTTGGATTTGAAGCTACTCGTATGTTTCGCATGCTGTTGAAGATAAATCATGCATATCACAAGTATTTGAAGCTAAACCATTTGTTTAGCATGGATTTGAAGCTAAATCATGTGTTACGGTTGGATTTGAAGCTAACTCGTTTGTTTCGCATGGAGTTGAAGCTAAATCATGTATATCACAAGTATTTGAAGCTGAACCAATTGTTCCGCATGTATATTAATCTAAACCATGTGTTTCGCATGAATAATAATCTAAACCATGTGATTCGCATCAATTTAAAGCTAAATCATGTGTTTCGCATGGTTTTGAAGCTAACTCGTTTGTTTTGAATCCAGTTGAAGCTAAATCATGTATATGACAAGTATTTGAACCTGAACCAATTGTTCCGCATGAATATTAATCTAAACCATGTGTTTCGCATGAATAATAATCTAAACCATGTGATTCGCATCAATTTAAAGCTAAATCATGTGTTTCGCATGATTTTGAAGCTAACTCGTTTGTTTTGAATGCAGTTGAAGCTAAATCATGTTAATGACAAGTATTTGAAGTTAAACAATTTGATTCGCATGGATTTGAAGCTAAGCCTTCTACTTGGCATCGATTTGAGGCTAAATCACGTGTCTCGCATGGATTTGAAGATAACTCGTTTGTTTCGCATGGATTTTAAGCTAAGCCTTCTACATCGTATTGATTTGAAGCTAAATCATTTGTATCGCATGGATTTGAAGCTAAACCTTCTACATCGCATTGATTTGCAGCTAAATCATGTGTTTCGCATGGATTTGAAGTTAACTCGTTTGTTTCGACTGCATTTGAAGCTATATCACTTATATCGCAAGTATCTGAAGCTAAATCATTTTTTTCGCATGGATTTTGAAGCTAACTCGTTTGATTCGTTTGAATTTGAAACTACATCACTTATATGCCTAGTGTTTGAAGCTAAATCACTTGTTTCGCATGGATTTGAAGCTAAACCTTCTACATTGTATTGATTTGAAGCTAAATCATGTGTTTCGCTTCGAATTGAAGCTAAACCTTCTACATCGCATGGATTTGAAGCTAACTCGTTTGATTCGTCTGCATTTGAAGCTATATCACTTATATCCCAAGTCTTTGAATTTAAATCATTTGTTTCACTTGGATTTGAAGCTAAGCCTTCTACTTCGCATTGAACTGAAGCTAATACATGTGTATCGCATGTATTTTGAAGCCAACTCGTTTGATTCGTCTGCATTTGAAGCATTATCACTTATATCGCAAGTATCTGATGCTAAATCATTTGTTTCGCATGGATTTGTAGCTAAAGCTTCTACATCTCATTGATTTGAAGCTAAATCATTTGATTCGCATGGATTTGAAGCTAAACCTTCTACATCGTATTGATTTGCAGCTAAGCCATGTGTATCGCTTGTATTTGAAGCTAACTCGTTTGTTTCGACTGCATTTGAAGATATATCACTTATATCGCAAGTATCTGAAGCTAAATCATTTGTTTCGCATGGATTTGAAGCTAATCCTTCTACATCGATTTGTTTTGAAGCTAAATTATGTGTTCTGCATGGATTTTATGCTAACTCGCACGGATTTGAATCTAACTCGTTAGTTTCGCCTGCATTTGTTGCTATATCACTTATATCGCAACTATCTGGTCCTAAATCATTTGTTTCCTACGAATTTGAAGCTAAGCCTTCTACTTGGCAACTATTTGAAGCTAAATGATGTGTATCGCATGGATTTTGTAGCTAACCCGTTTTAGTCGTCTGCATTTGAAACTATATCACTTATATCCCAAGTGTTTGAAGCTAAATCATTTGTTCTCATGGATTTGAAGCTAAACCTTCTACATCGCATTGATTTGAAGCTAAATCATGTGTTTCGCTTGGATTTGAAGCTAAACCTTCTACATCGCATTGATTTGAAGCTAAATGATGTGTGTCGCATGTATTTTGAAGCTAACTCGATTGATTCGTCTGCATTTGAAGTTAAATCACTTATATCCCAAGTGTTTGAAGCTAAATCATTTGTTTCGCATGGATTTGAAGTTAAACCTTCTACATCGCATTGATGTGAAGCTAAACCGTCTACATCGCATTGATTTGAAGCTAAATTATTTGTTACGCATGGATTTGAAGCTAAACCTTCTACATCGCATTGATTCGAAGCTCAATCATTTGTTTCGCATAGATATGAAGCTAAACATTGTACATCGCATTGATTTGATGCTAAACATTGTGTACCGCATGGATTTGAATCTAAACCTTCTACATCGCATTGATTTGCAGCTAAATCATGTGTTTCGAATGGATTTTGAAGCTGACTCGTTTGATTCGTCTGCATTTGAAGCTATATCACTTATATACCAAGTGTTTGAAGCTCAATCATTTGTTTCGCATAGATATGAAGCTAAACCTTCTACATCGCATTGATTTGCAGCTAAATCATGTGTTTCGCATGGATTTGAAGCTAACACGTTTGTTTCGTCTACATTTGAAGCTATATCACTTATATCCCAAGTATTTGAAGCTAAATCATTTTTTTCGCATGGATTTGAAGCTAATCTTTCTACATCGCACTGCTTTGAAGGTAAATCGTGTGTTTCGCTCGATATGAAGCTACCTCGTTTGTTTCGTTTGCATTTGAAACTATATCACTTATATCGCAAGTATCTGAAGCTAAATTATTTGTTACGCATGGATTTGAAGCTAAGCCTTTTACTTCGTATCGATTTGAAGCTAAATGATGTGTATCGCATGGATGTTGAAGCTAACTCGTTTGATTCGTCTGCATTTGATGCTATATCACTTATATCGCAAGGATTTGAAGATAAATCATTTGTTCCCAATGGATTAGAAGCTAAGCCTTCTACTTCGCATTGATTTGAACCTAAATCATTTGTTTCGAATGGATTGGAAACTATGCCTTCTACTTCGCATTGATTTGAAGCTTAATCATGTGTATCGCATGGATTTTGAAGCTAAACCTTCTACATCGCATTGATTTGCAGCTAAATCATGTGTTTCGCATGGATTTGAAACTAACTCGTTTGTTGCGCATGCCGATGGATCTAAATAACGTATATCACAAGTATTTGTAGCTAAACCATTTGTTCCGTAAGGATTTGAAGCTATTCTTTCTACTTCGAATTGATTTGTAGCTAAATCATTTGTTTCGCATGGATTTTAAGCTAACTCGTTTGTTTCGCATACAGTTGCAGCTATATCACCTATATCACAAGTGTTTGAAGCTCAATCATTTGTTTCGCATAGATATGAAGCTAAACAATGTACATCCCATTGATTTGATTCTAAACATTGTGTACCGCATGGATTTGAATCTAAACCTTCTACATCGCATTGATTTGCAGCTAAATCATGTGTTTCGAATGGATTTTGAAGCTGACTCGTTTGTTTCGTCTGCATTTGAAGTTATATCACTTATATACCAATTGTTGGAAGCTAAATCATTTGTTTCGCATGGATTCGAAGCAAAACCTTCTACATCGCATTGATTTGAAGCTAATTCATTTGTTTCGCATGGATTTGAAGCTAAGCCTTCTACATCGCAATGATTTGGAGCTAAATCATGTGTTTCGCTTGGATTTGGAGCTAAACCTTCTACACCGTATTGATTTGCAGCTAAATCATGTGTTTCGCATGGATTTGAAGTTAACTCGTTTGTTTCGCCTGCAGTTGAAGCTATATCACCTATATCCGAAGTGTTTGAAGCTCAATCAATTGTTCCGCATCGATTTGAAGCTAAGCCTTCTACTTCGCATTGATTTGAAGCTAAATCAAGTGGAACGCATGGATTTTGAAGCTAACTCGATTGATTCGTATGCATTTGATGCTATATCACTTATATCGCAAGTATTTGAGCTAAATCATTTGTGTCGCATGGATTTGAAGCTAAGGCTTCTACTTCTCATCTATTTGAAGCTAAATGATGTGTATCGCATGAATTTTGAAGCTAACTGGTTTGATTCGACTGTATTTGAAACTATATCACTTATATACCAATTGTTTGAAGCTGAATCATTTGTTTCGCAAGGATTTGAAACAAAGCCTTCTACATCGCAATGATTTGAAGCTAAATCATGTGTTTCGCTTGGATTTGAAGCTAAACCTTCTACATCGCATTGATTTGTAGCTAAATCATGTGTGTCGCATGGATTTGTAGCTAACTCGTTTTTTTCGCATGCATTTGATGCTATATCGCTTATATCGGAAGTATCTGAAGCTAAATCACTTGATTCGCATGGATTTGAAGCTAGGACATCTAGTTCGCATTTATTTGTAGCTCAATCATTTGTATCGCGTGGATTTCAAGCTAAACCTTCTACATCGCGTTGATTTGTAGCTAAATCATGTATTTCGCATGGAGTTGAATCTAGCTCGTTTGATTCGTCTACATTTGAACCTATATCACTTGTATCCCAAGTATCTGATGCTAAATCATGTTTTTCGGATGGATTTGAAGCTAACTCGTTTGATTGGTCTGCATTTGAAGCTATATCACTTATATCGCAAGTATTTGAAGAAAAATCATGTGTATCGCATTGATTTTTTAATCTAGTCGATTGATTCGTCTGCATTTGAAGCTATATCACTTATATCGCAAGTATCTGAAGCTAAATCATTTGTTTCGCATGGATTCGAAGATGAACCTTCTACATCGCATTGATTTGCAGCTTAATCATGTGTTTCGCTTGGATTTGAAGCTAAACCTTCTACATCCCATTGAGTTGAATCTAAATCATGTGTTTTCCATGGATTTGATGCTAACTCGTTTGTTTCCCCTGCATTTGGAGCAATATGATTTATATCGCATGTATCTGATGCTAAATCATTCGTTTCGCATGGATTTCAAGCTAAACCTTCTACATCGCATTGATTTAGAGCCAAGTCATGTGTTTCGCAAGCATTTGAAGCTAACTCGTTTGTTTCGTCTGCATTTGAAGCTATATCACTCATATCCCAAGTATTTGCAGCTAAATCATTTGTTTCGCATGGATTCGAAGCAAATCCTTCTACATCGCATTGATTTGAAGCTAAATCATGTGTTTCGCTTGGATTTGAAGCTAAACATTCTACATCGCATTTATTTGAAGCTAAATCATGTGAATCGCACGGATTTTGAAGCTAACTCGTCAGTTTCGTCTGCATTTGAAGCTATATCACTTATATCCCAAGTGTTTGAAGCTAATTCATTTGTTTCGCATGGATTTGAAGCTAAACCTTCTACATCGCAATGATTTGGAGCTAAATCATGTGTTTCGCTTGGATCTGAATCTAAACCTTCTACATCGCATTGATTTGAAGCTAAATCATGTGATTCGCTTGAATTTGAAGCTAACTCGTTTGTTTCCCTTGCATTTGAAGCTACGTCACATATATCGCAAGTATCTGATGCTAAATCATTTGTTTCGCATGGATTTGAAGCTAACTCGTTTGTTTCGTCTGCATTTGAAGCTATATCACATATATCCCAAGTGTTTGAAGCAGAATCATTTGTTTCGCGTGGATTCGAAGCAAATCCTTCTACATCGCATTGATTTGAAGCTAAATCATGTGTTTCGCTTGGATTTGAAGCTAAACATTCTACATCGCATTTATTTGAAGCTAAATCATGTGAATCGCACGGATTTTGAAGCTAACTCGTCAGTTTCGTCTGCATTTGAAGCTATATCACTTATATCCCAAGTGTTTGAAGCTAATTCATTTGTTTCGCATGGATTTGAAGCTAAACCTTCTACATCGCAATGATTTGGAGCTAAATCATGTGTTTCGCTTGGATCTGAATCTAAACCTTCTACATCGCATTGATTTGAAGCTAAATCATGTGATTCGCTTGAATTTGAAGCTAACTCGTTTGTTTCCCTTGCATTTGAAGCTACGTCACATATATCGCAAGTATCTGATGCTAAATCATTTGTTTCGCATGGATTTGAAGCTAACTCGTTTGTTTCGTCTGAATTTGAAGCTATATCACATATATCCCAAGTGTTTGAAGCAGAATCATTTGTTTCGCATGGATTTGAAGCTAAGCCTTCTACATCGCATTGATTTGAAGCTAAATCATGTGTCTTGCTTGGATTTAAAGCTAACTCGTTTGTTTCGTCTGCATTTGAAGCTATATCACTTATATACCAATTGTTGGAAGCTAAATCATTTGTTTCGCATGGATTCGAAGCAAAACCTTCTACATCGCATTGATTTGAAGCTAAATCATGTGTTTCGTTTGGATTTGAAGCTAACTCATTTGTTTCGTTTGCATTTGAAGCTATATCACTTATATCGCAAGTATCTGAAGCTAAATCATTTGTGTCGCATGGATTTGAAGCTAAACCTTCTACATCGCATTGATTTGCAGCAAAATCATGTGTTTCGCATGGATTTGAAACTAACTCGGTTGTTTCGTCAGCATTTGAAGCTATATCACTTATATCGCAAATATCTCAAGCTAAATCATTTGTGTCGAATGGATTTGAAGCTAAACCTTCTACATCGCAATGATTTGGAGCTAAATCATGTGTTTCGCATGGATTTGAAGTTAACTCGTTTGTTTCGCCTGCAGTTGAAGCTATATCACCTATATCCGAAGTGTTTGAAGCTCTATCAATTGTTCCGCATCGATTTGAAGCTAAGCCTTCTACTTCGCATTGATTTGAAGCTAAATCAAGTGGAACGCATGGATTTTGAAGCTAACTCGATTGATTCGTATGCATTTGATGCTATATCACTTATATCGCAAGTATTTGAGCTAAATCATTTGTGTCGCATGGATTTGAAGCTAAGGCTTCTACTTCTCATCTATTTGAAGCTAAATGATGTGTATCGCATGAATTTTGACGCTAACTGGTTTGATTCGACTGTATTTGAAACTATATCACATATATACCAATTGTTTGAAGCTGAATCATTTGTTTCGCATGGATTCGAAGCAAAACCTTCTACATCGCATTGATTTGAAGCTAAATCATGTGTTTCGTTTGGATTTGAAGCTAACTCATTTGTTTCGTTTGCATTTGAAGCTATATCACTTATATCGCAAGTATCTGAAGCTAAATCATTTGTGTCGCATGGATTTGAAGCTAAACCTTCTACATCGCATTGATTTGCAGCAAAATCATGTGTTTCGCATGGATTTGAAACTAACTCGGTTGTTTCGTCAGCATTTGAAGCTATATCACTTATATCGCAAATATCTCAAGCTAAATCATTTGTGTCGAATGGATTTGAAGCTAAACCTTCTACATCGCAATGATTTGGAGCTAAATCATGTGTTTCGCATGGATTTGAAGTTAACTCGTTTGTTTCGCCTGCAGTTGAAGCTATATCACCTATATCCGAAGTGTTTGAAGCTCTATCAATTGTTCCGCATCGATTTGAAGCTAAGCCTTCTACTTCGCATTGATTTGAAGCTAAATCAAGTGGAACGCATGGATTTTGAAGCTAACTCGATTGATTCGTATGCATTTGATGCTATATCACTTATATCGCAAGTATTTGAGCTAAATCATTTGTGTCGCATGGATTTGAAGCTAAGGCTTCTACTTCTCATCTATTTGAAGCTAAATGATGTGTATCGCATGAATTTTGACGCTAACTGGTTTGATTCGACTGTATTTGAAACTATATCATATATATACCAATTGTTTGAAGCTGAATCATTTGTTTCGCAAGGATTTGAAACAAAGCCTTCTACATCGCAATGATTTGAAGCTAAATCATGTGTTTCGCTTGGATTTGAAGCTAAACCTTCTACATCGCATTGATTTAGAGCACAAGTCATCTGTTTTGCAAGGATTTAAAGCTAACTCGTTTGTTTCGTCTGCATTTGAAGCTATGTCACTCATATCCCAAGTATTTGCAGCTAAATCATTTGTTTCGCATGGATTTGAAGCTAAAACTTCTACATCGCACTGATTTGAAGCTACATCATGTGTTTCGCTTGGATATGAAGCTAACTCGTTTGTTTAGTCTGCATTTCAAGCTACATCACTTATATCGCAAGTATCTGTAGCTAGATCATTTGCGTCGCATGGATTTGAAGCTAAACCTTCTACATAGCATTGATTTGAAGCTTAAGCATGTGTTTTGCATGGATTTGATGCTAACTCGTTTGCTTCCACTCCATTTGAAGCTGTTTCAGATATATCGCAAGTATCTGATGCTAAATCATTTGTTTCGCATGGAATTAAAGCTAAACCTTCCACATCGCATTGATTTGAAGCTTAATCATGTGTTTCGCAAGGATATGAAGCTAACTCGTTTGTTTCGTCTGCATTTGAAGCTATATCACTTATATCGCAAGTATCTGAAGCTAAATCATTTATGTCGCATGGATTTGAATCTAAACCTTCTACTTCGCATCGAGCTGATGCTAAATGATGTGTATCGTATGGATTTTGAAGCTAACTCGTTTGTTTCGTCTGCATTTGAAGTTATATCACTTATATACCAATTGTTGGAAGCTAAATCATTTGTTTCGCATGGATTCGAAGCAAAACCTTCTACATCGCATTGATTTGAAGCTAATTCATTTGTTTCGCATGGATTTGAAGCTAAACCTTCTACATCGCAATGATTTGGAGCTAAATCATGTGTTTCGCTTGGATTTGGAGCTAAACCTTCTACACCGTATTGATTTGCAGCTAAATCATGTGTTTCGCATGGATTTGAAGTTAACTCGTTTGTTTCGCCTGCAGTTGAAGCTATATCACCTATATCCGAAGTGTTTGAAGCTCAATCAATTGTTCCGCATCGATTTGAAGCTAAGCCTTCTACTTCGCATTGATTTGAAGCTAAAGCAAGTGGAACGCATGGATTTTGAAGCTAACTCGATTGATTCGTATGCATTTGATGCTATATCACTTATATCGCAAGTATTTGAGCTAAATCATTTGTGTCGCATGGATTTGAAGCTAAGGCTTCTACTTCTCATCTATTTGAAGCTAAATGATGTGTATCGCATGAATTTTGAAGCTAACTGGTTTGATTCGACTGTATTTGAAACTATATCACTTATATACCAATTGTTTGAAGCTGAATCATTTGTTTCGCAAGGATTTGAAACAAAGCCTTCTACATCGCAATGATTTGAAGCTAGATCATGTGTTTCGCTTGGATTTGAAGCTAAACCTTCTACATCGCATTGATTTGTAGCTAAATCATGTGTGTCGCATGGATTTGTAGCTAACTCGTTTTTTTCGCATGCATTTGATGCTATATCGCTTATATCGGAAGTATCTGAAGCTAAATCACTTGATTCGCATGGATTTGAAGCTAGGACATCTAGTTCGCATTTATTTGTAGCTCAATCATTTGTTTCGCGTGGATTTCAAGCTAAACCTACTACATCGCGTTGATTTGTAGCTAAATCATGTATTTCGCATGGAGTTGAATCTAGCTCGTTTGATTCGTCTACATTTGAACCTATATCACTTGTATCCCAAGTATCTGATGCTAAATCATGTTTTTCGGATGGATTTGAAGCTAACTCGTTTGATTGGTCTGCATTTGAAGCTATATCACTTATATCGCAAGTATTTGAAGAAAAATCATGTGTATCGCATTGATTTTTTAATCTAGTCGATTGATTCGTCTGCATTTGAAGCTATATCACTTATATCGCAAGTATCTGAAGCTAAATCATTTGTTTCGCATGGATTCGAAGGTGAACCTTCTACATCGCATTGATTTGCAGCTAAATCATGTGTTTCGCTTGGATTTGAAGCTAAACCTTCTACATCCCATTGAGTTGAATCTAAATCATGTGTTTTCCATGGATTTGATGCTAACTCGTTCGTTTCCCCTGCATTTGGAGCAATATGATTTATATCGCATGTATCTGATGCTAAATCATTCGTTTCGCATGGATTTCAAGCTAAACCTTCTACATCGCATTGATTTAGAGCCAAGTCATGTGTTTCGCAAGCATTTGAAGCTAACTCGTTTGTTTCGTCTGCATTTGAAGCTATATCACTCATATCCCAAGTATTTGCAGCTAAATCATTTGTTTCGCATGGATTCGAAGCAAATCCTTCTACATCGCATTGATTTGAAGCTGAATCCTGTGTTTCGCTTGAATTCGAATCTAACACGTTTGTTTCACATGCAGTTGAATCTAAATCATGTATATCACAAGTATTTGAAGCTAAAGCATTTGATTCGCATGGGTTTGAAGCTAAGCCTTCTACTTCGCATTGATTTAAAGCTGAATGCTGTGATCCGCATGGATTTGAAGCTAACTCGTTTGTTTCCTCTACATTCGAATATATATCACTTATATCCAAAGTATTTGAAGCTAAATCATTTGTGTCGCATTGATTTGAAGCTAAGCCTTCTACTTCGCATTGATTTGAAGCTACATCATGTGTTTCGCTTGGATTTGAAGCCAACTCGTTTGTTCCGCAATCAGTTAAAGCTAAATCATATATAAAACATGTATTTGACGCTAAACTATTCGTGTCGCATGGATTTGAAACAAAGCCATCTACTTCGCATTGATTTGAAGCTGAATCATGCGTTTCGCTTGAATTTGAAGCTAACACGTTTGTTTCAGGTGCAGTTGAAGCTAAATCATGTATATCACCAGTATATGAAGTTAAACTACTCGTTTCAAATGGATTTGAAGCTAAGCATTCTACTTCGCATTGATTTGAAGCTACATCGTGTGTTTCGCATGGATTTGAAGCTAATTCGTTTGTTTCGCATGCAGTTGAAGCTAAATCATGTATGTCACAAGCATTCGAAGCGAAACCATTTGTTTTGCATGGGTTTGAAGCTAAGCCTTCTACTTCGCATTGATTTGAAGCTAAATCATGTGTTTCGGTTGGATTTGAAAATAAATGGTTTGTTTCGGATGCAGTTGAAGCTAAATCATGTATCAAACAAGTATTTAAAGCTAAACTATTCGATTCGCATGGATTTGAAACTAAGCCTTCTTCTTCGCATTGATTTGAAGCTAAATCATGTGTTTCGGTTGGATTTGAAAATAAATGGTTTGTTTCGAATGCAGTTGAAGCTAAATCATGTATCAAACAAGTATTTAAAGCTAAACTATTCGATTCGCATGGATTTGAAACTAAGCCTTCTTCTTCGCATTGATTTGAAGCTAAATCATATGTATCGCAAGGATTTGAAGCTATCTCGTTTAGTTCGCATGCAGTTGAAGCCAAAGCATGTATATCATAAGTATTTGAAGCTAAAGCATTTGATTCGCTTGGATTTGAATCTAAGCCTTCTACTTCGCATTGATTTGAAGCTGAATCATGTGTTTCGCATGGATTTGAAGCTAACTCGTTTGTTTCATCTGCATTTGAAGCTATGTCACTCATATCGCAAGTATCTCAAGCTAAATCATTGGTTTCGCATGGATTTGAAGCTAAACCTTCTACATCGCATCGATTTACTGCTAAATCATGTGTTTCGCATGGATTTGAAGCTAACTCGTTTGTTTCTCCTGCATTTGAAGCTATATCACTTATATCGCATGTATCTGATGCTAAATCAATTGTATCGCATGGATTTGAAGCTAATCCTTCTACTTCGAATTGATTTGATGCTAAACCATTTGATTCGCATTGATTTGAAGCTGAGCCTTCTACTTCGCATTGATTTGATGCTAAATCATGTGTTTCGTTAGAATTTGAAACTAATACGTTTGTTTCGCATGCAGTTGATGCTAAATCATGTATAAAACAAGTATTTGAAGTTAAGCTCTTTGTTTCACATGGATTTGAAGCTAAGCCTTCTACTTCGCATTGACTTGAAAATAAATCATCTGCTTCGCGTGGATTTTAAGCCAACTCGTTTATTTCGCATGCAGTTGAAGCTAAACCATGTATATCACAAGTATTTGAAGCTAAAGCAATTGATTCGCTTGCATATGAAACTAAGCCTTCTACTTCGCCTTGATTTGAAGCTGAACCATTTATTTCGCATGAATATTAAGCTAAACCATGTGTTTCTAATGAATTTTAAGCTAAATAATGTGAATCGCATGGATTTGAAACTAACTCGATTGATTCGCCAGCATTTGAAGCTAAATCATGAATATCACAAGTATTTGAAGCTAACTCATTTGTTTCGCATGGACTTGAAGCTAAGCCTTCTACTTCGCATTGATTTGAAGCCAAATCATATGTATCGCATGGATTTGAAGCTAACTCGTTTGTTTCGCATTCAGTTGAAGCTATATCGCTTAGATTCACAAGTATTTGAAGCTAAACCATTTGTTTCGCATGGATTTGAAGATAAGCCTTCTAGTTCGCATTGTTTTGAAGTTAACTCGATTGTTTCGCCTGCATTTGAAGCTATATCACTTACATCGCAATTATCTGAAGATAAATCATTTGTTTCTCATGTATTTGTAGCTAAGCCGTCTACTTCACATTGATTTGAAACTAGATCATGTGTTTCGCTAGGATTTGATGCTAACTCGTTTGTTTCGCCTGCATTTGAAGCTGAATCATGTATATCACATGTATTTGAAGCTAAACCATTTGATTCGTATGGATTTGTAGCTAAATCTTCTACTCTGCATTGATTTGAACAAAATTATGTCTTTCGCATGGACTTGAAGCTATGCCTTCTGCTTCGCATTGATTTGAAGCTAGATCATGTGTTTCGTTTGAATTCGTAGCTGAATCATGTGTTTCGCATGGATTTGAAGCTAACCCGTTTCTTTCGCCTGGATTTGAAGCTGAATTATGTATGTCACAAGTATTGGAAGATAAACCACTTGTTTGCATGAATATTATGCTAAACCACGTGATTCGAATGAATTTGAAACTAAATCCTGTGTTTCGAATGGATTTGAAGCTAACTCGCTTGTTTCGCCTGCATTTGAAGCTAAATCATGTATATCACAAATATTTGAAGCTAAACCATTTTTTTCGCATTGATTTGAAGCTAAGGCTTCTACTTCGCATTGATTTGAAGTTAAATCATGTGTTTCCCTTGGGTGTGACGCTAAATCGTTTGTTCCTCATGCAGCTGCAATCTAAATCATGTATATCACAAGTATTTGAAGCTAAACAATTTGACTCGCATTTATTTGAAGCTAAGACTTCTACGTCGCATTGATTTGAAGCTAAATCATGTGTTTGGCATCGATTTGAAGATAACTCGTTTGTTTCACATGCAGTTGAAGCTAAATCATGTATATCACAAGTATTTGAAGCTGGACCATTTGTTTCGCATGAATATTAAGCTAAACCACGTGTTTCGAATGAATTTGAAGCTAAATCATGTGTTTCGCATGGATTTGAAGTTAACTCGTTTTTTTCGCCTTCATTTGAATCAAAATCATGTATATCACAAGTATTTGAAGCTAAACCATTTGTTTCGTATCGATTTGAAGCTAAGCATTCCACTTCGCAAGAATTTGAAGCTTAATCATGTGTTTCAATTTGATTTGAATCTAAGTTGTTTGTTTCGCCAGCATTTGAATCTAAATCATGTATATCACAATTATTTGAATCTAAAGCATTTGCTTCGCATTGATTTGAAGCTAAGCCTTCTACTTCGCATTCATTTGAAGCTAGATCATGTGTTTCGCTTGGATTTGAAGCTAACTCGTTTGTTTCGCCTGTATTTGGAGCTGAATCATGTATATCACAAGTATTTGAAGCTAAACCATTTGATTCGTATGGATATGTTGCTAAATCTTCTACTTCGCATTGATTTGAAGCAAAATTATGTCTTTCGCATGGACTTGAAGCTAAGCCTTCTACTTCGCATTGATTTGAACAAAATTATGTCTTTCGCATGTACTTGAAGCTAAGACTTCTACTTCGCTTTGATATGAAGCTAAATCATTTGGTTCGCATGGATTTGAAGCTAACTCGATTGTTTCGCGTGCATTTGAAGTTATATCACTTATATCGCAATTACCAGAAGATAAATCATTTGTTTCTCATGTAGTTGAAGCTAATTCTTCTACTTCGCATTGATTTGAATCTAAATCATGTGTTTCGCATGGATTTGAAGCTAACTCGTTTGTTTCGCCTGCATTTGAATCTAAATCATGTATATCACAATTATTTGAATCTAAAGCATTTGCTTCCCATTGATTTGAAGATAAGCCTTCTACTTCGCATTGATTTGAAGCTAAATCATGTGTTCCGCATGGATTTGAAGATAACTCGTTTGTTTCGCCTGCATTTGAATCTAAATCATGTATATCACAATTATTTGAATCTAAAGCATTTGCTTCCCATTGATTTGAAGATAAGCCTTCTACTTCGCATTGATTTGAAGCTAAATCATGTGTTCCGCATGGATTTGAAGATAACTCGTTTGTTGCGCCTGCATTTGAATCTAAATCATGTATATCACAATTATTTGAATCTAAAGCATTTGCTTCCCATTGATTTGAAGATAAGCCTTCTACTTCGCATTGATTTGAAGCTAAATCATGTGTTCCGCATGGATTTGAAGATAACTCGTTTGTTTCGCATGCAGTTGAAGCTAAATCATGTTTATCACAAGTATCTGAAACTAAACCATTTGTTTCGCAAGAATGTGAAGCTAACCCATGTGTTTCATATGAATTTGTAGCTAAATCAGGGGTTTCGCATGGATTTGAAGCTAACTCGTTTGTTTCATATGCTGTTGATGCTAAATCATGTATATCACAAGTATTTGAAGCTAAAGCATTTGTCTCGCATGGGTTTGAAGCTAAGCCTGCTACTTCGCATTGATTTAAAGCTGAATCCTGTGATCTGCATGGATTTGAAGCTAACTCGTTTGTTTCGCATGCGATTGAAGCTAAATCATGCATATCTCAAGTATTTGAAGCTGAACCATTTGTTTCGCATTGATTTGAAGCTAAGGCTTTTACTTCGCATTGATTTGAAGTTAAATTATGTGTTTCCCTTGGGTGTGACGCTAAATCGTTTATTCCGCATGCAGCTGAATCTAAATCATGTATATCACAAGTATTTGAAGCTAAACCATTTGACTCGCATTGATTTGAAGCTAAATCATGTGTTTGGCATCGATTTGAAGGTTACTCGTTTGTTTCGCCAGCATTTGAAGCTAAATCATGTATATCACAAGTATTTGAAGCTAAACCATTTGATTCGCTTGGATTTGAAGCCAAGCCTTCAACTTCTTATTGATTTGATGCTGAATCATTTCTTTCGCTCGAATTTGAAGCTATCACGTTTGTTTCACATGCAGTTGAAGCTAAATCATGTATATCACAAGTATTTGAAGCTAAACGATTTATTTCGCATGGATTCGAAGATAAGCCTTTTACTTCGCATTGATTTGAAGCTAAATCATGTGTTTCGCTTGGATTTGAAGCTATCTCGTTTGTTTCGCATTCAGTTGAAGCTATATCACTTAGATTCGCAAGTATTTGAAGCTAAACCATTTGTTTTGCATTGATATGAAGCTAAGAATTCTACTTCGCATTGATTTGATGCTAAATCATGTGTTTCGCTTGGATTGGAAGCTAACTCGTTTGTTTCGCATGCAGTTGAAGCTAAATTATGTATATCACGAGTATTTGAAGCTATACCATTTTTTTCGCATTAATATTAAGCTAAACCATGTGTTTCGAATGAATTTGAAGCTGAATCATGTGTTTAGCATGGATTTGAAGTTAACTCGTTTGCTTCGCATGCAGTTGAAGCTAAGTCACGTATATCACAAGTATTTGAAGCTGAAACATTTTTTCGCATGAATATTAAGCTAAACGATGTGTTTCGTCTGAATTTGAAGCTAAATCATGAGTTTCGCGTGGTTTTGAAGCTAACTCGTTTGTTTCGCCTGCATTTGAACCTATATCACTTATATTCGCAAGTATTTTAAGCTAAACCATTCGTTTCGCATGGTATTGAAGCTAAGCCTTCTACTTCGCTTTGATTTGAAACTAAACCTTGTTTAACACAAGTATCTGAATCTAAGCCATCTGTTTCGCAAGAATATGAAGCTATGAATCTAATCCATGTGATTCGCATTGATTTGCAGCTAAATCATGTGTTTCGCTTGGATTTGAAGCTAACTCGTTTGTTTCGCTTGCCGTTGAAACTATGTCATGTATATCACAAGTATTTGAAGATAAACCATTTGTTTCGCCTGCATTTGAAGCCAAGCCTTCTACTTCGCATTGATTTGACGCTAAATCATGTGTTTCGCATGAATTTGAAGCTAAATCATGTGTTTGGCATGGATTTGAATTCAACTCGTTTGTTTCGTCTGCATTTAAAGCTATTTCATTTATATCGCAAGTATTTGAAGCTTAATCATGTGTTTCGCTTAGATTTGAAGCGAAGCCTTCTACTTCGCATTGATTTGATGCTAAACCATGTGTTTCGCATGAATTTGAAGCTAAATCATGTGTTTGGCATGGATTTGAAGGTAACTCGTTTGCTTCGCATGCAGTTGAAGCTAAATCATGCATATCACAAGTATTTGAAGCTGAACCATTTGTTTCGCATGAATAGTAAGCTAATCCATGTGTTTCGAATGAATTTGAAGCTGAATCATTTGTTTCGCTTGGATTGGAAGCTAACTCGTTTGTTTCGCAAGCATTTAAAGCTATATCATGTTTATCACAAGTATCTGAAACTAACCCAATATAATATATATTTGAAGATATATCATTTGTTTCGCATGGATACGAAGATCAGCCTTCTACTTGGCATTAATTTGAATCTATATCATTTGTTTCGCAAGGATTTGAAGCTAACTCGTTTGTTTCGCATGCAGTTGAAGCTAAATTATGAATATCACAAGTATTTACATCTAAACCATATGTTTCGCATGAATTTTAATATAAGCCTTCCAGTTCGCATTGATTTGCAGCTAAATCATGTTTCCGCATGGTTGGAAGCTAAAACATGTATGTCACATATATTTGAAGCTGAACCATTTGCTTCGCATGAATATTAAGCTGAACCACGTGTTTCGAATGAATTTGAAGCTAAATCATGTGTTTGGCATGGATTTGAAGCTAACTCGTTTGTGTCGCATGCAGTTGAAGCTATATCATGTTTATCACAAGTATTTGAAGCTGAACCATTTGATTCGCATGAATATTAATCTAAACCACGTGTATCGCATGAATATTAAGCTAAAACATGTGTTTCGCATGAATTTGAAGCTAAATGGTGTGTTTCACGCGGATTTGAAGCTAACTCGTTTGTTTCCCCTGCATTTGAAACTATACCACTTATATCGCAAGTATCTGAAGCTAAAACATTGGTTTCGAATGGATTTGAAGCTGAACATTCTACATCGCATTGATTTGCAGCTAAATCATGTGTTTCGCATGGATTTGAAGCTAACTCGTTTGTTTCGCATGCAGATGAAGCTATATCACATATATCGCAATTATCTGAAGCTAAATCATTGGTTTCGCATGGATTTGAAGCTAAACCTTCGACATCCCATTGATTTGCTGTTAAATCGTGCGTTTTGCATGGAGTTGAAGCTAACTCGTTTGTTTCCCTTGCATTTGAAGTTATGTCACTTATATCGCAATTATCTGATGCTAAATCATTAGTTTCGCATGGATTTGAAGCAAAAACTTCTACATCGCATTGATTTGCAGCTAAATCATGTGTTACGCACGAATTTGAAGCTAAATCATGTGTTTCGCATGGATTTGAAGCTAAACATTCTACATCGCATAGATTTGAAGCTAGCTCGTTTGATCCGTCTGCATTTGAAACTATATCACTTATATCGCAAGTATCTGAAGCTGAATCATTTGTTCCGCATGGATTTGAAGCTGAGCCTTCTACTTCGCATTGATTTGCTGCTCAATCATGCGTTTCGCATTGATTTGAAGCTAACTCGTTTGTTTCGTCTCCATTTGAAGCTATATCACTTATATCCCAAGTATCTGAAGCTAAATCATGTGTTTCGCATGGATTAGAAGCTAAACATTATACATCGCATAGATTTGAAGCTAGCTCGTTTGTTCCGTCTGCATTTGAAACTATATCCCATATATCGCAAGTATCTGAAGCTGAATCATTTGTTCCGCATGGATTTGATGCTGAGCCTTCTACTTCGCATTGATTTGAAGCTAAATCGTTTGTTTCGCATGGATTTGGAGCTAACTCGTTTGTTTCTCCTGCATTTGAAGCTATATCACATATCGAAAGTATGTGACCCTAAATCATTTGTTTCGCGTGGGTTTGAAGCTAAGCATTCTACATCGCATTGATTTGCTGCTAAATCATGTGTTTCGCATGGATTTGCTGCTAACTCGTTTCTTTCCCCTGCATTTGAAGCTATATCACTTATATCGCAATTATCTGAAGCTAAATCATTGGTTTCGCATGGATTTGAAGCTAAACCTTCGACATCCCATTGATTTGCTGTTAAATCCTGCGTTTTGCATGGATTTGAAGCTAACTCGTTTGTTTCCCTTGCATTTGAAGCTATATCACTTATATCGCAATTATCTGATGCTAAATCATTAGTTTCGCATGGATTTGAAGCAAAAACTTCTACATCGCATTGATTTGCAGCTAAATCATGTGTTACGCACGAATTTGAAGCTAAATCATGTGTTTCGTATGGATTTGAAGCTAAACATTATACATCGCATAGATTTGAAGCTAGCTCGTTTGTTCCGTCTGCATTTGAAACTATATCACATATATCGCAAGTATCTGAAGCTGAATCATTTGTTCCGCATGGATTTGATGCTGAGCCTTCTACTTCGCATTGATTTAAAGCTAACACGTTTGTTTCACATGCAGTTGAAGCTAAATCATGTATATCACAAGAATTTGAAGCTGAACTATTTGTTCTGCATGAATATTAAACTTAACCATGTGTTTGGCATGAGTTTGAAGCTAAATCATATGTTTCGCTAGAATTTGAAGCTAAGTCGTTTGTTTCTCACGTATTTGAAGCAAATCATTCTACTTCGCGTGGATTTGAAGCTAACTCGTTAGTTTGGCATGCAGTTGAAGCTGAATCATGTTTATCACAAGTATCTGAAACTAAATCATTTGTTTCGCAAGAATATGAATCTAACCCATGTGTTTCATATGAATTTGAAGCTGAATCATTTCTTTCGCTTGAATTTGAAGCTAACACGTTTGTTTCTCATGCAGTTGAAGGTAAATCATGTATATCACAAGTATTTGAAGCCAATGCATTCGATTCGCATGGGTTTGAAGCTAAGCCTTCTACTTCGCATTGATTTGAAGCTAAATCATATGTATCGCATGGATTTGAAGCTAACTCGTTTCTTTCGCCTGCATTTGAAGCTAAATCATTTATATCACATGTATTTGAAGCTAAACCATTTGATTCGTATGGATTTGTAGCTAAATCTTCTACTTCGCATTGATTTGTACTAAATTATGTCTTTCGCATGGACTTGAAGCTAAGCCTTCTACTTCGCATTGATTTGAAGCTAGATCATGTGTTTCGCTTGGATTTCAAGCTAACTCGTTTGTGACTCCTGCATTTGAAGCTAAATCATGTATATCACGAGTATTTGAAGCTAAACCATTTGTTTCGCATGGATTTGAAGATAAGCCTTCTACTTCGCATTGATTTGATACTAGATCATGTGTTTCGCTAGGATTTGAAGCTAACTTGTTTGTTTCGCCTGCATTTGAAGCCAAATCATGTATATCACAAGTATTTGAAGCTAAACTAATTGTTTCGCACGGATTCGAAGACAATCCTTCTACTTCGCATTGATTTGAAGCTAAATCATGTGTTTCACACAGATTCGAAGCTAACTCGTTTGTTTCGCATGCAGTTGAAGCTAAATCATGTATATCACAAGTATTTGAAGCTGAACCATTTATTTTGCATGAATATTAAGCTTAACCTTGTGTTTCGCATGAGTTTGAAGCTAAATCATGTGTTTCGCATGGATTTGAAGCCAAGCCTTCTACTTCGCATTGATTTGATGATAAACCATGTGTTTCGCATGAATTTGAAGTTGAATCATGTGTTTTGCATGGATTTGAAGCTAACTCGATTGTTTGGCCAGCATTTGAAGCTAAATCGTGTATATCACAAGTATTTCAAGCTAAACCATTTGATTCGTATGGATTTGTAGCTAAATCTTCTACTTCGCATTGATTTGAACAAAATTATGTCTTGCGCATGGACTTGAAGCTATGCCTTCTACTTTGCATTGATTTGAAGCTAGATCATGTGATTGGCTTGGATTTGAAGCTAACTCGGTTGTTTCGCCTGCGTTTGAAGCTAAATTTATGTAAATGACGAGTATTTGATGATAAACCATTTGTTTCGGATAGATTTGAAGGTAAGTCTTCTACTTCGCATTGATTTGATGCTAAATCATGTGTTTCGGTAGGATTGGAAGCTAACTCGTTTGTTTCGCATGCAGTTGAAGCTATATCATGTTTATCACAAGTATTTGAAGCAGAACCATTTGTTTCGCATGAATATTAAGCTAAACCATGTGTTTCGAAAGAATTTGAAACTAAATCATGTGTTTCGTATGGATTTGAAGGTAACTCGTTTGCTTCGCATGCAGTTGAAGCTAAATCATGCATATCACAAGTATTTGAAGCTGAACCATTTGTTTCGCATGAATAGTAAGCTAATCCATGTGTTTCGAATGAATTTGAAGCTGAATCATGTGTTTCGCTTGGATTTGAAGTTAACTCTTTTGTTTCGCATGCAGTTGAAGCTAAGTCATGTATATCACAAGTATTTGAAGCTGAAACATTTTTTCGCACGAATATTAAGCTAAACGATATGTTTCGTCTGAATTTGAAGCTAAATCATGAGTTTCGCGTGGATTTGAAGCTAACTCGTTTGTTTCGCCTGCATTTGAACCTATATCACTTATATTCGCAAGTATTTGAAACTAAATCATTCGTCCGCTTGTATTCGAAGCTAATCCTTCTACTTCGCATCGAGTTAAAACTAACTCGTTTGTTTCGCATGCAGTTGAAGATAAATCATGTATATCACAAGTATTTGAAGCTAAACCATTTGTTTCGCATGGATTTGAAGCTAAGCCTTCAAATTCGTATTGATTTGACGCTAAATCGTGTGTTTCGCTTGGAGTTGGAGCTATCTCGTTTGTTTCGGCTGCAGTTGAAGCTATGTCATGCATATCACAAGTATTTGAAGCTGAACCATTTTTTTCGCACGAATATTAAGCTAATCCATGTGTTGCGAATGAATTTGAAGCTCAATCATGTGTTTCGTATGGATTTGAAGCTAACACGTTTGTTTCGCCTGCATTTGAAGCTAAATCGTGTATATCACAAGTATTTGAAGCTAAACCATTTGTTTCGCATGGATTTGAAGCTAAGCCTTCAAATTCGCATTGATTTGACGCTAAATCATGTATTTCGCTTGGAGTTGTAGCTATCTCGTTTGTTTCGGCTTCAGTTGAAGCTAAGTCATGTATATCACAAGTATTTGAAGCTGAACCATTTTTTTCGCATGAATATTATGCTAATCCATGTGTTTCGAATGAATATGTATTAAAATCATGTGTTTCGCATGAATTAGAAGCAAACTCGTTTGTTTCGCCCTGTATTTGAAGCTAAATCATGTATATCACATGTATTTGAAGCTAAACCATTTGTTTCGCCTGGATTCGAAGATAAGCCTTCTACTTCGCATTGATTTGAAGCTAAATCATGTGTATCACATGGATTTGAAGCTAACTCGTTTGTTTCGCCTGCATTTGGAGCTGAATCATGTATATCACAAGTAGTTGAAGCTAAACCATTTGATTTGTATGGATATGTTGCTAAATCTTCTATTTCGCATTGATTTGAAGCAAAATTATGTCTTTCGCATGGACATGAAGCTATGCCTTCTACTTCGCATTGATATGAACAAAATCATGTGTTTCGCTTGGATTTGAAGCTAAGCCTTCTACTTCGCATTGATTTGAAGCTAGATCATGTGTTTCGCTTGGATTTGAAGCTACTTCGTTTGTTTCGCCTGCATTTGAAGCTTAATCATGTATATCACGAGTATTTCAAGCTAAACCATTTGTTTCGGACGGATTTGAAGCTAAGCCTTCTACTTTGCATTGATTTGAAGCAAAATCATGTGTTTCGTATGGATTTGAATATAAGCCTTCTACTTCGCATTGATTTGAAGCTGAACCCTGTGTTTCGCTTGAATTCGTATCTAACACGTTTGTTTCACATGAAGTTGAAGCTAAATCATGTATATCACAAGTATTTGAAGCTAAAGCATTTGTCTCGCATGGGTTTGAAGCTAAGCCTGCTACTTCGCATTGATTTAAAGCTGAATCCTGTGATCCGCATGGATTTGAAGCCAACTCGTTTGTTTCGCATGCGATTGAAGCTAAATCATGCATATCTCAAGTATTTGAAGCTGAACCATTTGTTTCGCATTGATTTGAAGCTAAGGCTTTTACTTCGCATTGATTTGAAGTTAAATCATGTGTTTCCCTTGGGTGTGACGCTAAATCGTTTATTCCGCATGCAGCTGAATCTAAATCATGTATATCACAAGTATTTGAAGCTAAACCATTTGACTCGCATTGATTTGAAGCTAAGACTTCTACGTCGCATTGATTTGAAGCTAAATCATGTGTTCCGCATGGATTTGAAGATAACTGGTTTGTTTCGCATGCACTTGAAGCTATATCACTTATGTCGCAAGTATTTGAAGCTAAACCAATTGTTTCGCATGGATTTGAAGATAAGCATTCTACTTCGCATTCATTTGAAGCTGAATCATTTCTTTCGCTTGAATTTAAAGCTAACACGTTTGTTTCACATGCAGTTGAAGCTAAATCATGTATATCACTAGAATTTGAAGCTGAACCATTTGTTCTGCATGAATATTAAACTTAACCATGTGTTTGGCATGAGTTTGAAGCTAAATCATATGTTTCGCTAGAATTTGAAGCTAAGTCGTTTGTTTCTCACGTATTTGAAGCAAATCATTCTACTTCGCGTGGATTTGAAGCTAACTCGTTAGTTTGGCATGCAGTTGAAGCTAAATCATGTTTATCACAAGTATCTGAAACTAAATCATTTGTTTCGCAAGAATATGAATCTAACCCATGTGTTTCATATGAATTTGAATCTGAATCATTTCTTTTGCTTGAATTTGAAGCTAACACGTTTGTTTCACATGCAGTTGAAGGTAAATCATGTATATCACAAGTATTTGAAGCCAAAGCATTCGATTCGCATGGGTTTGAAGCTAAGCCTTCTACTTCGCATTGATTTGAAGCTAAATCATATGTATCGCATGGATTTGAAGCTAACTCGTTTCTTTCGCCTGCATTTGAAGCTAAATCAGTTATATCACATGTATTTGAAGCTAAACCATTTGATTCGTATGGATTTGTAGCTAAATCTTCTACTTCGCATTGATTTGAACTAAATTATGTCTTTCGCATGGACTTGAAGCTAAGCCTTCTACTTCGCATTGATTTGAAGCTAGATCATGTGTTTCGCTTCGATTTGAAGCTAACTCGTTTGTGACTCCTGCATTTGAAGCTAAATCATGTATATTACGAGTATTTGAAGCTAAACCATTTGTTTCGCATGGATTTGAAGATAAGCCTTCTACTTCGCATGGATTTGAAGCTAAATCATATGTATCGCATGGTTTTGAAGCTAACTCGTTTGTTTCGCCTGCATTTGAAGCTAAATCATTTATATCACATGTATTTGAAGCTAAACCATTTGATTCGAATGGATTTGTAGCTAAATCTTCTACTTCGCATTGATTTGAACAAAATTATGTCTTTCGCATGTACTTGAAGCTAAGCCTTCTACTTCGCATTGATTTGAAGCTAGATCATGTGTTTAGCTTGGATTTGAAGGTAACTCGTTTGCTTCGCATGCAGTTGAAGCTAAATCATGCATATCACAAGTATTTGAAGCTGAACCATTTGTTTCGCATGAATAGTGAGCTAAACCATGTGTTTCGAATGAATTTGAAGCTGAATCATGTGTTTCGCTTGGTTTTGAAGTTAACTCTTTTGTTTCGCATGCAGTTGAAGCTAAGTCATGTATATCACAAGTATTTGAAGCTGAAACATTTTTTCGCATGAATATTAAGCTAAACGATGTGTTTCGTCTGAATTTGAAGCTCAATCATGTGTTTCGTATGGATTTGAAGCTAACACGTTTGTTTCGCCTGCATTTGAAGCTAAATCGTGTATATCACAAGTATTTGAAGCTAAACCATTTGTTTCGCATGGATTTGAAGCTAAGCCTTCAAATTCGCATTGATTTGACGCTAAATCATGTATTTCGCTTGGAGTTGTAGCTATCTCGTTTGTTTCGGCTTCAGTTGAAGCTAAGTCATGTATATCACAAGTATTTGAAGCTGAACCATTTTTTTCGCATGAATATTATGCTAATCCATGTGTTTCGAATGAATATGTATTAAAATCATGTGTTTCGCATGGATTAGAAGCAAACTCGTTTGTTTCGCCCTGTATTTGATGCTAAATCATGTATATCACATGTATTTGAAGCTAAACCATTTGTTTCGCCTGGATTCGAAGATAAGCCTTCTACTTCGCATTGATTTGAAGCTAAATCATGTGTATCACATGGATTTGAAGCTAACTCGTTTGTTTCGCCTGCATTTGGAGCTGAATCATGTATATCACAAGTATTTGAAGCTAAACCATTTGATTTGTATGGATATGTTGCTAAATCTTCTATTTCGCATTGATTTGAAGCAAAATTATGTCTTTCGCATGGACATGAAGCTAAGCCTTCTACTTCGCATTGATATGAACAAAATCATGTGTTTCGCTTGGATTTGAAGCTAAGCCTTCTACTTCGCATTGATTTGAAGCTAGATCATGTGTTTCGCTTGGATTTGAAGCTACTTCGTTTGTTTCGCCTGCATTTGAAGCTAAATCATGTATATCACGAGTATTTCAAGCTAAACCATTTGTTTCGGACGGATTTGAAGCTAAGCCTTCTACTTTGCATTGATTTGAAGCAAAATCATGTGTTTCGCATGGATTTGAATATAAGCCTTCTAGTTCGCATTGATTTGAAGCAAAATCATGTGTTTCGCTTGGATTTGAAGCTAACTCGTTTGTTTCGCCTGCATTTGAATCTGAATCACTTATATCACAAGTATTTGAAGCTAAACCATTTGATTCGTATGGATATGTTTCTAAATCTTCTACTTCGCATTGATTTGAAGCAAAATTATGTCTTTCGCAAGGACTTGAAGATAAGCCTACTACTTCGCATTGATTTGAAGCTAAAACATATGTATCGCAAGGATTTGAAGCTAGCTCGTTTGTTTCGCATTCAGTTGAAGCTATATCACTAAGATTCGCAAGTATTTGAAGTTAAACCATTTGTTTCGCATGGATTTGTAGATAAGCCTTCTAGTTCGCATTGTTTTGAAGTTAACTCGATTGTTTCTCCTGCATTTGAAGCTATATCACTTACATCGCAATTATCTGAAGATAAATCATTTGTTTCTCATGTATTTGTAGCTAAGCCTTCTACTTCTCATTGATTTGGAACTAGATCATTTGTTTCGCTAGGATTTGAAGCTAACTCGTTTGTTTCGCCTGCATTTGAAGCTAAATCATGTATATCACAAGTATTTGAAGCTAAATCATGTCTTTCGAATGGATTTGAATTCAAATCGTTTGTTTCGTCTGCATTTGAAGCTATTTGATTTATTTCGCAACTATTTGAAACTTAATCATGTGTTTCGCTTGGATTTGAAGCCAAGTCTTTTTCTTCGCATTGATTTGAAGCTAAACCATGTGTTTCGCATGAATTTGAAGCTAAATCATGTGTTTGGCATGGATTTGAAGCCAACTCGTTCGTTTCGTCTGCATTTGAAGCTATTTCATTTATATCGTAAGTATTTGAAGCTTAATCATGTGTTTCGCTTGGATTTGAAGCCAAGCCTTCTACTTCGCATCAATTTGAAGCTAAATCATGTGTTTGGCATGGATTTGAAGCTAACTCGTTTGTTTCGCCAGCATTTGAAGCTAAATCGTGTATATCACAAGTATTTGAAACTAAACCATTCGTTTCGCATGGATTTGAAGCTAAGCCTTCAAATTCGTATTGATTTGACGCTAAATCGTGTGTTTCGCTTGGAGTTGGAGCTATCTCGTTTGTTTCGGCTGCAGTTGAAGCTATGTCATGTATATCACAAGTATTTGAAGCTGAACCATTTATTTCGCACGAATATTAAGCTAATCCATGTGTTGCGAATGAATTTGAAGCTCAATCATGTGTTTCGTATGGATTTGAAGCTAACACGTTTGTTTCGCCTGCATTTGAAGCTAAATCGTGTATATCACAAGTATTTGAAGCTAAACCATTTGATTCGTATGGATTTGTAGCTAAATCTTCTACTTCGCATTGATTTGAACAAAATTATGTCTCTCGCATGGAATTGAAGCCAAGCCTTCTACTTCGCATCGATTTGAAGCTGAATCCTGTGTTTCGCTTGAATTCGTATCTAACACGTTTGTATCACATGAAGTTGAAGCTAAATCATGTATATCACAAGTATTTGAAGCTAAAGCATTTGTCTCGCATGGGTTTGAAGCTAAGCCTGCTACTTCGCATTGATTTAAAGCTGAATCCTGTGATCCGCATGGATTTGAAGCCAACTCGTTTGTTTCGCATGCGATTGAAGCTAAATCATGCATATCTCAAGTATTTGAAGCTGAACCATTTGTTTCGCATTGATTTGAAGCTAAGGCTTTTACTTCGCATTGATTTGAAGTTAAATCATGTGTTTCCCTTGGGTGTGACGCTAAATCGTTTATTCCGCATGCAGCTGAATCTAAATCATGTATATCACAAGTATTTGAAGCTAAACCATTTGACTCGCATTGATTTGAAGCTGAGACTTCTACGTCGCATTGATTTGAAGCTAAATCATGTGTTCCGCATGGATTTGAAGATAACTGGTTTGTTTCGCATGCACTTGAAGCTATATCACTTATGTCGCAAGTATTTGAAGCTAAACCAATTGTTTCGCATGGATTTGAAGATAAGCATTCTACTTCGCATTCGTTTGAAGCTGAATCATTTCTTTCGCTTGAATTTAAAGCTAACACGTTTGTTTCACATGCAGTTGAAGCTAAATCATGTATATCACTAGAATTTGAAGCTGAACCATTTGTTCTGCATGAATATTAAACTTAACCATGTGTTTGGCATGAGTTTGAAGCTAAATCATATGTTTCGCTAGAATTTGAAGCTAAGTCGTTTGTTTCTCACGTATTTGAAGCAAATCATTCTACTTCGCGTGGATTTGAAGCTAACTCGTTAGTTTGGCATGCAGTTGAAGCTAAATCATGTTTATCACAAGTATCTGAAACTAAATCATTTGTTTCGCAAGAATATGAATCTAACCCATGTGTTTCATATGAATTTGAAGCTGAATCATTTCTTTCGCTTGAATTTGAAGCTAACACGTTTGTTTCACATGCAGTTGAAGGTAAATCATGTATATCACAAGTATTTGAAGCCAAAGCATTCGATTCGCATGGGTTTGAAGCTAAGCCTTCTACTTCGCATTGATTTGAAGCTAAATCATATGTATCGCATGGATTTGAAGCTAACTCGTTTCTTTCGCCTGCATTTGAAGCTAAATCATTTATATCACATGTATTTGAAATAAAACCATTTGATTCGTATGGATTTGTAGCTAAATCTTCTACTTCGCATTGATTTGAACAAAATTATGTCTTTCGCATGTACTTGAAGCTAAGACTTCTACTTCGCATTGATTTGAAGCTAGATCATGTGTTTAGCTTGGATTTGAAGCTAACTCGTTTGTTTCGCCTGCATTTGAAGCTAAGTCATGTATATCACGAGTATTTGAAGCTAAAACATTTGTTTCGGATGGATTTGAATATAAGCCTTCTACTTCGCATTGATTTGAAGCTAAATCATGTGTATCGCATGGATTTGAAGCTACCTCGTTTGTGTCGCCTGCATTTGGAGCTGAATCATGTATATCACAAGTATTTGAAGCTAAACCATTTGATTTGTATGGATATGTTGCTAAATCTTCTATTTCGCATTGATTTGAAGCAAAATTATGTCTTTCGCATGGACATGAAGCTAAGCCTTCTACTTCGCATTGATATGAACAAAATCATGTGTTTCGCTTGAATTTGAAGCTAAGCCTTCTACTTCGCATTGATTTGAAGCTAGATCATGTGTTTCGCTTGGATTTGAAGCTACTTCGTTTGTTTCGCCTGCATTTGAAGCTAAATCATGTATATCACGAGTATTTCAAGCTAAACCATTTGTTTCGGGCGGATTTGAAGCTAAGCCTTCTACTTTGCATTGATTTGAAGCAAAATCATGTGTTTCGCCTGCATTTGAATCTGAATCACTTATATCACAAGTATTTGAAGCTAAACCATTTGATTCGTATGGATATGTTTCTAAATCTTCTACTTCGCATTGATTTGAAGCAAAATTATGTCTTTCGCAAGGACTTGAAGATAAGCCTACTACTTCGCATTGATTTGAAGCTAAAACATATGTATCGCAAGGATTTGAAGCTAACTCGTTTGTTTCGCATTCAGTTGAAGCTATATCACTAAGATTCGCAAGTATTTGAAGTTAAACCATTTGTTTCGCATGGATTTGTAGATAAGCCTTCTAGTTCGCATTGTTTTGAAGTTAACTCGATTGTTTCTCCTGCATTTGAAGCTATATCACTTACATCGCAATTATCTGAAGATAAATCATTTGTTTCTCATGTATTTGTAGCTAAGCCTTCTACTTCTCATTGATTTGGAACTAGATCATTTGTTTCGCTAGGATTTGAAGCTAACTCGTTTGTTTCGCCTGCATTTGAAGCTAAATCATGTATATCACAAGTATTTGAAGCTAAACCATTTGTTTCGCATGGATTTGAAGATAAGCCTTCTACTTCGCATTAATTTGAAGCTAAATCATGTGTATCGCATGGATTTGAAGCTAACTCGTTTGTTTCGCCTGCATTTGAAGCTGAATCATGTATATCACAAGTATTTGAAGCTAAACCATTTGATTCGTATGGATTTGTAGCTAAATCTTCTACTTCGCTTTGATTTGAACAAAATTATGTCTCTCGCATGGAATTGAAGCCAAGCCTTCTACTCCGCATTGATTTGAAGCTGAATCCTGTGTTTCGCTTGAATTCGTATCTAACACGTTTGTTTCACATGAAGTTGAAGCTAAATCATGTATATCACAAGTATTTGAAGCTAAAGCATTTGTCTCGCATGGGTTTGAAGCTAAGCCTGCTACTTCGCATTGATTTAAAGCTGAATCCTGTGATCCGCATGGATTTGAAGCCAACTCGTTTGTTTCGCATGCGATTGAAGCTAAATCATGCATACCTCAAGTATTTGAAGCTGAACCATTTGTTTCGCATTGATTTGAAGCTAAGGCTTTTACTTCGCATTGATTTGAAGTTAAATCATGTGTTTCCCTTGGGTGTGACGCTAAATCGTTTATTCCGCATGCAGCTGAATCTAAATCATGTATATCACAAGTATTTGAAGCTAAACCATTTGACTCGCATTGATTTGAAGCTAAGACTTCTACGTCGCATTGATTTGAAGCTAAATCATGTGTTCCGCATGGATTTGAAGATAACTGGTTTGTTTCGCATGCACTTGAAGCTATATCACTTATGTCGCAAGTATTTGAAGCTAAACCAATTGTTTCGCATGGATTTGAAGATAAGCATTCTACTTCGCAGTCATTTGAAGCTGAATCATTTCTTTCGCTTGAATTTAAAGCTAACACGTTTGTTTCACATGCAGTTGAAGCTAAATCATGTATATCACTAGAATTTGAAGCTGAACCATTTGTTCTGCATGAATATTAAACTTAACCATGTGTTTGGCATGAGTTTGAAGCTAAATCATATGTTTCGCTAGAATTTGAAGCTAAGTCGTTTGTTTCTCACGTATTTGAAGCAAATCATTCTACTTCGCATGGATTTGAAGCTAACTCGTTAGTTTGGCATGCAGTTGAAGCTAAATCATGTTTATCACAAGTATCTGAAACTAAATCATTTGTTTCGCAAGAATATGAATCTAACCCATGTGTTTCAAATGAATTTGAAGCTGAATCATTTCTTTTGCTTGAATTTGAAGCTAACACGTTTGTTTCACATGCAGTTGAAGGTAAATCATGTATATCACAAGTATTTGAAGCCAAAGCATTCGATTCGCATGGGTTTGAAGCTAAGCCTTCTACTTCGCATTGATTTGAAGCTAAATCATATGTATCGCATGGATTTGAAGCTAACTCGTTTCTTTCGCCTGCATTTGAAGCTAAATCAGTTATATCACATGTATTTGAAGCTAAACCATTTGATTCGTATGGATTTGTAGCTAAATCTTCTACTTCGCATTGATTTGAACTAAATTATGTCTTTCGCATGGACTTGAAGCTAAGCCTTCTACTTCGCATTGATTTGAAGCTAGATCATGTGTTTCGCTTGGATTTGAAGCTAACTCGTTTGTGACTCCTGCATTTGAAGCTAAATCATGTATATTACGAGTATTTGAAGCTAAACCATTTGTTTCGCATGGATTTGAAGATAAGCCTTCTACTTCGCATTGATTTGATACTAGATCATGTGTTTCGCTAGGATTTGAAGCTAACTTGTTTGTTTCGCCTGCATTTGAAGCCAAATCATGTATATCACAAGTATTTGAAGCTAAACTAATTGTTTCGCACGGATTCGAAGACAATCCTTCTACTTCGCATTGATTTGAAGCTAAATCATGTGTTTCACACAGATTCGAAGCTAACTCGTTTGTTTCGCATGCAGTTGAAGCTAAATCATGTATATCACAAGTATTTGAAGCTGAACCATTTATTTTGCATGAATATTAAGCTTAACCTTGTGTTTCGCATGAGTTTGAAGCTAAATCATGTGTTTCGCATGGATTTGAAGCCAAGCCTTCTACTTCGCATTGATTTGATGATAAACCATGTGTTTCGCATGAATTTGAAGTTGAATCATGTGTTTTGCATGGATTTGAAGCTAACTCGATTGTTTGGCCAGCATTTGAAGCTAAATCGTGTATATCACAAGTATTTCAAGCTAAACCATTTGATTCGTATGGATTTGTAGCTAAATCTTCTACTTCGCATTGATTTGAACAAAATTATGTCTTGCGCATGGACTTGAAGCTATGCCTTCTACTTTGCATTGATTTGAAGCTAGATCATGTGATTGGCTTGGGTTTGAAGCTAACTCGGTTGTTTCGCATGCAGTTGAAGCTATATCATGTTTATCACAAGTATTTGAAGCAGAACCATTTGTTTCGCATAAATATTAAGCTAAACCATGTGTTTCGAAAGAATATGAATCTAAATCATGTGTTTCGTATGGATTTGAAGGTAACTCGTTTGTTCGCATGCAGTTGAAGCTAAATCATGCATATCACAAGTATTTGAAGCTGAACCATTTGTTTCGCATGAATAGTGAGCTAAACCATGTGTTTCGAATGAATTTGAAGCTGAATCATGTGTTTCGCTTGGATTTGAAGTTAACTCTTTTGTTTCGCATGCAGTTGAAGCTAAGTCATGTATATCACAAGTATTTGAAGCTGAAACATTTTTTCGCATGAATATTAAGCTAAACGATGTGTTTCGTCTGAATTTGAAGCTAAATCATGAGTTTCGCGTGGATTTGAAGCTAACTCGTTTGTTTCGCCTGCATTTGAACCTATATCACTTATATTCGCAAGTATTTGAAGCTAAACCATTTGATTCGAATTGATTTGAAGCTAAGACTTCCACGTCGCATTGATTTGAAGCTAAATCATGTCTTTCGAATGGATTTGAATTCAAATCGTTTGTTTCGTCTGCATTTGAAGCTATTTGATTTATTTCGCAACTATTTGAAACTTAATCATGTGTTTCGCTTGGATTTGAAGCCAAGTCTTTTTCTTCGCATTGATTTGAAGCTAAACCAAGTGTTTCGCATGAATTTGAAGCTAAATCATGTGTTTGGCATGGATTTGAAGCCAACTCGTTCGTTTCGTCTGCATTTGAAGCTATTTCATTTATATCGTAGGTATTTGAAGCTTAATCATGTGTTTCGCTTGGATTTGAAGCCAAGCCTTCTACTTCGCATCAATTTGAAGCTAAATCATGTGTTTGGCATGGATTTGAAGCTAACTCGTTTGTTTCGCCAGCATTTGAAGCTAAATCGTGTATATCACAAGTATTTGAAGCTAAACCATTTGTTTCGCATGGATTTGAAGCTAAGCCTTCAAATTCGTATTGATTTGACGCTAAATCGTGTGTTTCGCTTGGAGTTGGAGCTATCTCGTTTGTTTCGGCTGCAGTTGAAGCTATATCACTTACATCGCAATTATCTGAAGATAAATCATTTGTTTCTCATGTATTTGTAGCTAAGCCTTCTACTTCTCATTGATTTGGAACTAGATCATTTGTTTCGCTAGGATTTGAAGCTAACTCGTTTGTTTCGCCTGCATTTGAAGCTAAATCATGTATATCACAAGTATTTGAAGCTAAACCATTTGTTTAGCATGGATTTGAAGATAAGCCTTCAAATTCGCATTGATTTGACGCTAAATCATGTATTTCGCTTGGAGTTGTAGCTATCTCGTTTGTTTCGGCTTCAGTTGAAGCTAAGTCATGTATATCACAAGTATTTGAAGCTGAACCATTTTTTTCGCATGAATATTATGCTAATCCATGTGTTTCGAATGAATATGTATTAAAATCATGTGTTTCGCATGGATTAGAAGCAAACTCGTTTGTTTCGCCCTGTATTTGATGCTAAATCATGTATATCACATGTATTTGAAGCTAAACCATTTGTTTCCCCTGGATTCGAAGATAAGCCTTCTACTTCGCATTGATTTGAAGCTAAATCATGTGTATCACATGGATTTGAAGCTAACTCGTTTGTTTCGCCTGCATTTGGAGCTGAATCATGTATATCACAAGTATTTGAAGCTAAACCATTTGATTTGTATGGATATGTTGCTAAATCTTCTATTTCGCATTGATTTGAAGCAAAATTATGTCTTTCGCATGGACATGAAGCTAAGCCTTCTACTTCGCATTGATATGAACAAAATCATGTGTTTCGCTTGGATTTGAAGCTAAGCCTTCTACTTCGCATTGATTTGAAGCTAGATCATGTGTTTCGCTTGGATTTGAAGCTACTTCGTTTGTTTCGCCTGCATTTGAAGCTAAATCATGTATATCACGAGTATTTCAAGCTAAACCATTTGTTTCGGACGGATTTGAAGCTAAGCCTTCTACTTTGCATTGATTTGAAGCAAAATCATGTGTTTCGCATGGATTTGAATATAAGCCTTCTAGTTCGCATTGATTTGAAGCAAAATCATGTGTTTCGCTTGGATTTGAAGCTAACTCGTTTGTTTCGCCTGCATTTGAATCTGAATCACTTATATCACAAGTATTTGAAGCTAAACCATTTGATTCGTATGGATATGTTTCTAAATCTTCTACTTCGCATTGATTTGAAGCAAAATTATGTCTTTCGCAAGGACTTGAAGATAAGCCTACTACTTCGCATTCGTTTGAAGCTGAATCATTTCTTTCGCTTGAATTTAAAGCTAACACGTTTGTTTCACATGCAGTTGAAGCTAAATCATGTATATCACTAGAATTTGAAGCTGAACCATTTGTTCTGCATGAATATTAAACCTAACCATGTGTTTGGCATGAGTTTGAAGCTAAATCATATGTTTCGCTAGAATTTGAAGCTAAGTCGTTTGTTTCTCACGTATTTGAAGCAAATCATTCTACTTCGCGTGGATTTGAAGCTAACTCGTTAGTTTGGCATGCAGTTGAGGCTAAATCATGTTTATCACAAGTATCTGAAACTAAATCATTTGTTTCGCAAGAATATGAATCTAACCCATGTGTTTCATATGAATTTGAAGCTGAATCATTTCTTTCGCTTGAATTTGAAGCTAACACGTTTGTTTCACATGCAGTTGAAGGTAAATCATGTATATCACAAGTATTTGAAGCCAAAGCATTCGATTCGCATGGGTTTGAAGCTAAGCCTTCTACTTCGCATTGATTTGAAGCTAAATCATATGTATCGCATGGATTTGAAGCTAACTCGTTTCTTTCGCCTGCATTTGAAGCTAAATCATTTATATCACATGTATTTGAAGCAAAACCATTTGATTCGTATGGATTTGTAGCTAAATCTTCTACTTCGCATTGATTTGAACAAAATTATGTCTTTCGCATGTACTTGAAGCTAAGACTTCTACTTCGCATTGATTTGAAGCTAGATCATGTGTTTAGCTTGGATTTGAAGCTAACTCGTTTGTTTCGCCTGCATTTGAAGCTAAGTCATGTATATCACGAGTATTTGAAGCTAAAACATTTGTTTCGGATGGATTTGAATATAAGCCTTCTACTTCGCATTGATTTGAAGCTAAATCATGTGTATCGCATGGATTTGAAGCTACCTCGTTTGTGTCGCCTGCATTTGGAGCTGAATCACTTATATCACAAGTATTTGAAGCTAAACCATTTGATTCGTATGGATATGTTTCTAAATCTTCTACTTCGCATTGATTTGAAGCAAAATTATGTCTTTCGCAAGGACTTGAAGATAAGCCTACTACTTCGCATTGATTTGAAGCTAAAACATATGTATCGCAAGGATTTGAAGCTAACTCGTTTGTTTCGCATTCAGTTGAAGCTATATCACTAAGATTCGCAAGTATTTGAAGTTAAACCATTTGTTTCGCATGGATTTGTAGATTAGCCTTCTAGTTCGCATTGTTTTGAAGTTAACTCGATTGTTTCTCCTGCATTTGAAGCTATATCACTTACATCGCAATTATCTGAAGATAAATCATTTGTTTCTCATGTATTTGTAGCTAAGCCTTCTACTTCTCATTGATTTGGAACTAGATCATTTGTTTCGCTAGGATTTGAAGCTAACTCGTTTGTTTCGCCTGCATTTGAAGCTAAATCATGTATATCACAAGTATTTGAAGCTAAACCATTTGTTTAGCATGGATTTGAAGATAAGCCTTCTACTTCGCATTAATTTGAAGCTAAATCATGTGTATCGCATGCATTTGAAGCTAACTCGTTTGTTTCGCCTGCATTTGAAGCTGAATCATGTATATCACAAGTATTTGAAGCTAAACCATTTGATTCGTATGGATATGTAGCTAAATCTTCTACTTTGCATTGATTTGAACAAAATTATGTCTCTCGCATGGAATTGAAGCCAAGCCTTCTACTTCGCATTGATTTGAAGCTGAATCCTGTGTTTCGCTTGAATTCGTATCTAACACGTTTGTTTCACATGAAGTTGAAGCTAAATCATGTATATCACAAGTATTTGAAGCTAAAGCATTTGTCTCGCATGGGTTTGAAGCTAAGCCTGCTACTTCGCATTGATTTAAAGCTGAATCCTTTGATCCGCATGGATTTTAAGCTAACTCGTTTGTTTCGCATGCGATTGAAGCTAAATCATGCATATCTCAAGTATTTGAAGCTGAACCCTTTGTTTCGCATTGATTTGAAGCTAAGGCTTCTACTTCGCATTGATTTGAAGTTAAATCATGTGTTTCCCTTGGGTGTGACGCTAAATCGTTTATTCCGCATGCAGCTGAATCTAAATCATGTATATCACAAGTATTTGAAGCTAAACCATTTGACTCGCATTGATTTGAAGCTAAGACTTCTACGTCGCATTGATTTGAAGCTAAATCATGTGTACCGCATGGATTTGAAGATAACTGGTTTGTTTCGCATGCAGTTGAAGCTATATCACTTATATCCCGAGTGTTTGAAGCTAAATCATTTGTGTCGCATGGATTTGAAACTGAACCTTCTACGTAGCATTGATTTGAAAATCAATCATGTGTTTTGCATGGATTTGCTGCTAACTCGTTTGTTTCCCCTGCATTTGAAGCTATATCACTTATATCGCAATTATCTGATGCTAAATCATGAGTTTCGCATGGATTTGAAGCAAAACCTTCTACATCGCATTGATTTGCAGCTAAATCATGTGTTTCGCACGAATTTGAAGCTAATAGATGTGTTTCGCATTAATTTTAAGCTAAATCATGTTTTACGTATTGAATTGAAGCTAACTGGTTTGTTTCGGCGGCATTTGAAGCTATATAGCCTATATCCCAACTGTTTGAATCTCAATCATTTGTTTCGCATGGATTTGAAGCTAAACCTTCTACATCGCATTGATTTGCAGATAAATCCTGTGTTTCGCATGGATTTGAAGCTTACTCGTCTGTTTCGTCTGCATTTGAAGCTATATCACTTATATCCCGAGTGTTTGAAGCTAAATCATTTGTTTCGCGTGGGTTTGAAGCTAAGAATTCTACATCGCATTGATTTACTGCTAAATCATGTGTTTCGCATGGATTTGAAGCTAACTCGTTTGTTTCGCCTGCATTTGAATCTATATCACAAATCGAAAGTATGTGACTCTAAATCATTTGTTTCGCGTGGGATTGAAGCTAAGCTTTCTACGTCGCATTCCTTTGCTGCTAAATCATGTGTTTCGTCTCCATTTGAAGCTATATCACTTATATCCCAAGTATTTGAAGCTAAATCATTTGTGTTCCATGGATTTGTAGCTGAACCTTCTACATAGCATTGATTTGAAGCTCAATCATGTGTTTTCCATGGATTTGCTGCTAACTCCTTTGTTTCCCCTGCATTTGAAGCTATAACACTTATATCGCATGTATCTGATGCAAAATCATTTGTGTCGCATGGATTTGCAGATAACTCGTTCGTTTCGCCTGCATTTGATGCTATATCACTTATATCGCAAGTATCTGAAGCTAAATCATTTGTTTACCATGGATTTGAAGCTAAACCTTCTACATCGCATTGATTTGCAGTTCAATCAAGTGTTTCGCTTGGATTTCAAGCTAACTCGATTGTTTCTCATGCATTTGAAGCTATATCACTTATATCGCAAGTAACTGAACCTAAATCATTTCTTTCGCATGAATTTGAAGCTAAGCCTTCTACTTCGCATTGATTTGAAGCTAAATTATGTGTATCGCATGGAGTTGTAGCTAAACCTTCTACATCGCATTGATTTGCTTCTAAATCATGTGTGTCGCATGGAATTGAAGCTAACTCGTTTGTTGCGCATGCATTTGAAGCTATATCACTTATATCGCAAGTATCTGATGCTAAATCATTTGTTTCGCATGGATTTGACGCTAAACCTTCTACATCGCATTGATTTGCATCAAAATCATGTGTTTCGCTTGGATTTGAAGCTAACTAGTTTGTTTCGTCGGCATTTGAAGTTATGTCACTTATATCGCAAGTATCTAAAGCTAAATCATTTGTGTCCCATGCATTTGAAGCTAAACTTGCCACACAGCATTGATTTGAAGTTAAATCATGTGTTTCCCTTGGGTGTGACGCTAAATCGTTTATTCCGCATGCAGCTGAATCTAAATCATGTATATCACAAGTATTTGAAGCTAAACCATTTGACTTGCATTGATTTGAAGCTAAGACTTCTACGTCGCATTGATGTGAAGCTAAATCATGTGTTTGGTATCGATTTGAAGCTAACTCGTTTGTTTCGCCAGCATTTGAAGCTAAATCATGTATATCACAATTATTTGAATCTAAAGCATTTGCTTCCCATTGATTTGAAGATAAGCCTTCTACTTCGCATTGATTTGAAGCTAAATCATGTGTTCCGCATGGATTTGAAGATAACTCGTTTGTTTCGCATGCAGTTGAAGCTAAATCATGTTTATCACAAGTATCTGAAACTAAACCATTTGTTTCGCAAGAATATGAAGCTAACCCATGTGTTTCATATGAATTTGTAGCTAAATCAGGGGTTTCGCGTGGATTTGAAACTAACTTGTTTGTTTCATATGCTGTTGATGCTAAATCATGTATATCACAAGTTTTTGAAGCTGTAGCATTTGATTCGCATGGATTTGAAGCTAAGCCTTCTACTTCGCATTGATTTGAAGCTGAATCCTGTGTTTCGCTTGAATTCGTATCTAACACGTTTGTTTCACATGAAGTTGAAGCTAAATCATGTATATCACAAGTATTTGATGCTAAAGCATTTGTCTCGCATGGGTTTGAAGCTAAGCCTGCTACTTCGCATTGATTTAAAGCTGAATCCTGTGATCCGCATGGATTTGAAGCTAACTCGTTTGTTTCGCATGCGATTGAAGCTAAATCATGCATATCTCAAGTATTTGAAGCTGAACCATTTGTTTCGCATTGATTTGAAGCTAAGGCTTCTACTTCGCAATGGTTTGAAGTTAAATCATGTGTTTGCCTTGGGTGTGACGCTAAATCGTTTATTCCGCATGCAGCTGAATCTAAATCATGTATATCACAAGTATTTGAAGCTAAACCATTTGACTCGCATTGATTTGAAGCTAAGACTTCTACGTCGCATTGATTTGAAGCTAAATCATGTGTTCCGCATGGATTTGAAGATAACTGGTTTGTTTCGCATGCAGTTGAAGCTATATCACTTATGTCACAAGAATTTGAAGCTAAACCAATTGTTTCGCATGGATTTGAAGATAAGCATTCTACTTCGCATTCATTTGAAGCTGAATCATTTCTTTCGCTTGAATTTAAAGCTAACACGTTTGTTTCACATGCAGTTGAAGCTAAATCATGTATATCACAAGAATTTGAAGCTGAACCATTTGTTCTGCATGAATATTAAACTTAACCATGTGTTTCGCATGAGTTTGAAGCTAAATCATATGTTTCGCTAGAATTTGAAGCTAAGTCGTTTGTTTCTCACGTATTTGAAGCAAATCATTCTACTTCGCGTGGATTTGAAGCTAACCCGTTAGTTTGGCATGCAGTTGAAGCTAAATCATGTTTATCACAAGTATCTGAAGCTAAATCATTTGTTTCGCAAGAATATGAATCTAACCCATGTGTTTCATATGAATTTGTAGCTAAATCAGGGCTTTCGCATGGATTTGAAGCTAACTCGTTTGTTTCATATGCTGTTGATGCTAAATCATGTATATCACAAGTATTTGAAGCTATAGCATTTGATTCGCATGGATTTGAAGCTAAGCCTTCTACTTCGCATTGATTTGAAGCTGAATCTTGTGTTTCGCTTGAATTCGAATCCAACACGTTTGTTTCACATGCAGTTGAAGCTAAATCATGTATATCACAAGTATTTGAAGCTAAAGCATTTGATTCGCATGGGTTTGAAGCTAAGCCTTCTACTTCGCATTGATTTAAAGCTGAATCCTGTGATCCGCATGGATTTGAAGCTAACTCGTTTGTTTCGCATGCGATTGAAGCTAAATCATGCATATCTCAAGTATTCGAAGCTGAACCATTTGTTTCGCATGGATTTGAAGCTAACTCGATTGTTTCGCCAGCATTTGAAGCTAAATCATGTATATCACAAGTATTTGAAGCTAAACCATTTGATTCGCTTGGATTTGAATCTAAGCCTTCTACATCGCATTGATTTGCAGCTAAATCATGTGTTTCGAATGGATTTTGAAGCTGACTCGTTTGATTCGTCTGCATTTGAAGCTATATCACTTATATCCCAAATGTTTGAAGCTCAATCATTTGTTTCGCATAGATATGAAGCTAAACCTTCTACATCGCATTGATGTGAAGCTAAACCGTCTACGTCGCATTGATTTGAAGCCTAATCATTTGTTTCGCATGGATTTGAAGCTAACTCGTTTGTTTCCCCTGCATTTGAAGATATATCACTTATATCGCAAGAATCTGAAACTAAATTATTTGTCACGCATGGATTTGACGCTAAGCCTTCTACTTCTTATCGATTTGAAGCTAAATGATGTGTATCGCATGGATGTTGAAACTAACTCGTTTGATTCGACTGCATTTGATGCTATATCACTTATATCGCAAGGATTTGAAGCTAAATCATTTGTTTCGAATGGATTTGAAACTAAGCCTTCTACATCGCATTGATTTGAAGCTTAATCATGTGTATCGCATGGATTTTGAACCTAAACCTTCTACATCGCATTGATTTACTGCGAAACCATGTGTTTCCCATGGATTTGAAACTATCTCTCTTGTCGCGCATGCTGATGAACCTAAATAACGTATATCACAAGTATTTGTAGCTAAAGCATTTGTTCCGTATGGATTTGAAGCTATTCCTTCTACTTGGAATTGATTTGTAGTTACATCATTTGTTTCGCATGGATTTGAAGCTAACTCGTTTGTTTCGCATGCAGTTGAAGCTATATCACATATATCGCAAGTATCTGAAGCTAAATCATTGGTTTCGCATGGATTTGAAGCTAAACCTTCGACATCGCATTGATTTGCTGATAAATCAGGTGTTTTGCATGGATTTGAAGCTAACTCGTTTGTTTCGCATGCAGTTGAAGCTATATCACATATATCGCAAGTATCTGAAGCTAAATCATTGGTTTCGCATGGATTTGAAGCTAAACCTTCGACATCGCATTGATTTGCTGATAAATCAGGTGTTTTGCATGGATTTGAAGCTAACTCGTTTGTTTCCCTTGCATTTGAAGCTGTATCACTTATAACGCAATTATCTGATGCTAAATCAATAGTTTCGCATAGATTTGAAGCAAAACCTTCTACATCGCATTGATTTGCAGCTAAATCATGTGTTTCGCTTGGATTTGAAGCTAACTCGTTTGTTTCGCAAGCAGATGAAGCTATATCACATATATCGCAAATATCTGAAGCTAAATCATTGGTTTCGCATGGATTTGAAGCTAAACCTTCGACATCGCATTGATTTGCTCTTAAATCATGTGTTTTGCATGGACTTGAAGCTAACTCGTTTGTTTCCCTTGCATTTGAAGCTATATCACTAATATCGCAATTATCTGATGCTAAATCATTAGTTTCGCATTGATTTGAAGCAAAACCTTCTACATCGCATCGATTTGCAGCTAAATCATGTGTTTCGCACGAATTTGAAGCTAATAGATGTGTTTCGCATTAATTTTAAGCTAAATCATGTGTTACGTATGGAATTGAAGCTAACTGGTTTTTTTTCGCCTGCATTTGAAGCTATATAGCTTATATTCAAACTGTTTGAAGCTCAATCATTTGTTTCGCATGGATTTGAAGCTAACTCGTTTGTTGCGCATGCAGTTGAATCTAAATAACGTATATCACAAGTATCTGAATCTAAAGTGTTTGTTTGGCATGGATTTGAATCTAATCCACGTGTATCGCATGAGTTTTAAGCTAAATCATGTGTTCCGCGTGGATTTGAAGCTAACTCGTTTGTTTCGACTGCACTTGAAGCAATATCACTTATATCGCTAGTATCAGAAGCTAAATCATTTGTTTCGCATGGATTTGAAGCTAAACCTGCAACGTCGCATTGATTTGCAGCTAAATCATGTGTTTCGCATGGATCTGAAGCTTACTCGTTTGGTTCCCTTGCATTTGAAGCTATATCACTTATATCGCAATTATCTGATGCTAAATCATTAGTTTCGCATGGATTTGAAGCAAAACCTTCTACATCGCATTGATTTGAACCTAAATCATGTGTTTCGCACGAATTTGAAGCTAATAGATGTGTTTCGCATCAATTTTAAGCTAAATCATGTGTTTCGCATGGATTTGAAGCTAACTCGTTTGTTTCGCCTGCATTTGAAGCAAAATCGTGTATATCACAAGTATTTGAAGCTGGACCATTTGTTTGGCATGAATATTAAGCTAAACCATGTGTTTCGAATGAATTTGAAGCTAAATCATGTGTTTCGCTTGGATTTGAAGATAACTCGTTTGTTTCGCCGACATTTGAAGCTAAATCATGTAAATCACAAGTATTTGTAGCTAAACCATTTGTTTCGCATGGATTTGAAGCTATGCCTTCTACTTTGCATTGATTTGAAGAAAAATCATTTGTTAAGTTTGGATTTGAAGCTAACTCGATTGTTTCGCCTGCATTTAATGCTATATCACTTATATCGCAATTATCTAAAGATAAATCATTTGTTACTCATGTATTTGATGTTAAGCCTTCTACTTCGCGTTGATTTGAAACTAAATCATGTGTTTCGCATGGATTTGAAGCTAACTCGATTGATTCCTATGCATTTGATGCTATATCACTTATATCGCAAGTATTTGAGCTAAATCATTTGTGTCGCATGGATTTGAAGCTAACTCGTTTGTTTCGCCTGCAGTTGAATCTATATCACTCATATCGCAAGTATTTGAAGCTAAATTATTTGTTCGGCATGGATTAGAAGCTATGCCTTCTACTTCGCATTGATTTGAAACTAAATCATGTGTTTCGCATGGATTTGAAGCTAACTTGTTTGTTTCGCAGGCAGTTGAAGCTATATCACTTATATCACAAGTATTTGAAGCTAAACCGTTTGTTTCGCACGGATTCGAAGATAAGCCTTTTACTTCGCATTGATTTGAAGATAAATCATGTGTTTCGCATGGATTTGAAGCTAACTCGTTTGTTTCGCCTGCATTTGAAGCAAAATCATGTATATCACAAGTATTTGAAGCAGAACCATTTGTTTGGCATGAATATTAAGCTAAACCATGTGTTGCGAATGAATTTGAAGCTAAATAATGTGTTTGGCATGGATTTGAAGCTAACTCGTTTGTTTCGCCAGCGTTTGAAGCTAAATCATGTATGTCACAAGTATTTGAAGCTTAACCATTTGATTCGCTTGGATTTGAAGCCAAGCCTTCTACTTCGCATTGATTTGATGCTAAAACATGTGTTCCGCATGAATTTGAAGCTAAATCATGTGTTTCGCTTGGATTTGAAGATAACTCGTTTGTTCCGCCGGCATTTGTAGCTAAATAATGTAAATCACAAATATTTGATGCTAATCCGTTTGTTTCGCACGGATTCGAAGATAAGCCTTTTACTTCGCATTGATTTGAAGATAAATCATGTGCTTCGCATGGATTTGAAGCTAACCCGTATGATTCGCCAGCATTTGAAGCTAAATCATGTATATCATAAGTATTTGTAACTAAACCATTTGCTTCGCATGGATTTGATGCTGAGCCTTCTACTTCGCATTGATTTGAAGCTAAATCATTTGTTAAGTTATTGATTTAAAACTAACTCGTTTGTTTCGACTACACTTGAAGCAATATCACTTATATCGCTAGTATCTGAAGCTAAATCATTTGTTTCGCATGGATTTGAAGCTAAACCTTCAACGTCGCATTGATTTGAATCTAAATCATGTGTTTCGCTTGGATTTGAAGCTAACTCGTTTGTTTCCCCTGCATTTGAAGCTATATCACTTATATCGCAAGTATCTGATGCTAAATCATTTGTTTCGCATGGATTTGATGCTAAACCTTCTACATCGCATTGATTTGCAGCAAAATCATGTGTTTCGCTTGGATTTGAAGCTAACTCGTTTGTTTCGTCTGCATTTGAAGCTATGTCACTTATATCGCAAGTATCTGAAGCTAAATCGTTTGTGTCACATGCATTTGAAGCTAAACTTGCCACACAGCATTGATTTGAAGCTTAATCATGTGTTTCGCATGGATTTGAAGCTAACTCGTTTGTTTCGCATGCAGCTGATGCAAATCATGTATATCACAAGTATTTGATGCTATACCAATTGATTCGCAGGGATTTGAAACTAAGCCTCCTAAATCGCTTTAACTTGAAGCTAAATCATGTGCTTCGCTTGGATTTGAAGCTAAGCCTTCTACTTCGCATTGATTTGAAGCTAAATCATGTGTTTCGGATGGATTTAAAGCAAACTCGTTTGTTTCGCCTGTATTTGAAGCTAAATCATGTATATCACAAGTATTTGAAGCTATACCATTTGTTTCGCATGTATTTGAAGGTAAGCCTTCTACTTCGCATGAATTTCAAGCAAAATCGTGTGTTTCGTTTGGATTTAAAACCAACTCGATTGTTTCGGCTGCATTTGAAGCTAATTCATGTATAACACAACTATTTGAAGCTAAAGCATTTGATTCGCATGGATTTGAAGCTAAGCCTTCTACTTCGCATTGATTTGAAGCTAAATCATGTGCTTCGCTTGGATTTGAAGCTAAGCCTTCTACTTCGCATTGATTTGCAGTTAAATCATGTGTTTCCCTTGGGTGAGAAGCTAAATCTTTTGTCTCGCATGCGGCTGATGCTAAATCATGTATATCACACGTATTGATGCTATACCAATTGATTCGCAGGTATTTGAAACTATGCCTCCTAAATCGCATTAACTTGAAGCTAAATCATGTGCTTCGCTTGGATTTGAAGCTAAGCCTTCTACTTCGCATTGATTTGAAGCTAAATCATGTGATTCGCATGGATTTGAAGCGTACTCGTCTTTTTCGTCTGCATTTGAAGCTATATCACTTATATCCCGAGTGTTTGAAGCTAAATCATTTGTTTCGCATGGATTTGAAGCTAAACCTTCTACATCGCATTGATTTGACGATAAATCATGTGTTTCGCTTGGATATGAAGCGTACTCGTCTTTTCGTCTGCATTTGAAGCTATATCACTTATATCCCGAGTGTTTGAAGCTAAATCAGTTGTTTCGCTTGGTTTCGAAGCTAAACCTTCTACATCGCATTGATTTGAAGCTAAATCAAGTGTTTCGCTTGTATATGAAGCTAACTCGTTTGTTTCGCCTGCAGTTGAATCTATATCACTTATGTCGCAAGTATTTGAAGCTACATCATTTGTTCCGCATGGATTAGAAGCTAAGTCTTCTACTCCGCATTGATTTGAAGCTAAATCGTTTGTTTCGCATGGATTTGGAGGAAACTCGTTTGTTTCGTCTGCATTTGAAGCTATGTCACTTATATCGTAAGTATCTGAAGCGAAATCATTTGTGTCGCATGCATTTGAAGCTAAACTTGCCACACAGCATTGATTTGAAGCTTAATCATGTGTTTTGCATGGTATTGAGGCTAACTCGTTTGTTTCCCCTGTATTTGAAGCTATATCACTTATATCGCAAGTATCTGAAGCTAAATCATTTGTTTCGCATGGATTTGAAGCTAAACCTTCTACATCGCATTGATTTGCAGCTAAATCATGTGTTTCGCAAGGATTTGAAGCTAACTCGTTTGATTCGTCTGCACTTGAAGGCATATCACTTATATCCCAAGTGTTTGAAGCTAAATCATTTGTTTCGCATGGATTTGAAGCTAAACCTTCTACATCGCATTGATTTGACGATAAATCATGTGTTTCGCTTGGATATGAAGCTAACTCGTTTGTTTCGTCTGCATTTGAAACTATATAATTTATATCGCAAGTATCTGAAGCTAAATCGTTTGTGGTCGCATTGATTTTGAGCTATCTCGTTTGTTTCGTCTGCATTTGAAGCTATATCACTTATATCGCAAGTATCTGAAGCTAAATCATTGGTTTCGCATGGATATGATGCTAAACCTTCTACATCGCATTGATTGAAGCTAAATCATGTGTTTCGCATGGAGTTGTAGCTAAACCTTCTACATCGCCTTGATTTGCTTCTAAATCATTTGTTTCGCACGGATTTGAAGCTAACTCGTTTGTTGCGCATGCAGATGGATCCAAATAACGTATATCCTAAGCATTTGTAGCTAAACCATCTGTTTCGTATGGATTTCAAGCTAATCCTTCTACTTCGAATTGATTTGTAGCTAAATCATGTGTATCGCATGGATTTTGAAGCTAATTCTTTTGCGTTCCCTACTTTTGAAGCTATATCACTTATATCGCAAGTATCTGAACCTAAATCATTTGTTTCGCATGGACGTGACGCTAAACCTTCTAAATCGCATTGATTTGCAGCAAAATCATGTGTTACGCTTGGATTTGTAGCTAACTCGTTTGTTTCCCTTGCATTTGAAGCTGTATCACATATATCGCAATTATCTGATGCTAAATCATTAGTTTCGCATAGATTTGAAGCAAAACCTTCTACATCGCATTGATTTGCAACTAAATCATGTGTTTCGCTTGGATTTGAAGCTAACTCGTTTGTTTCGCAAGCAGATGAAGCTATATCACATATATCGCAATTATCTGAAGCTAAATCATTGGTTTCGCATGGATTGAAGCTAAACCTTCGACATCGCATTGATTTGGTGTTAAATCATGTGTTTTGCATGGATTTTGATGCTAACTCGTTTGATTCGTCTGCATTCGAAGCAATATCACTTATATCGCAAGTATCTGAAGCTAAATTATTTGTGTCGCATGGATTTGAAGCTAAACCTACTACATAGCATTGATTTAAAGCTCAATCATGTGTTTTGCATGGATATGAAGCTAACTCGTTTGTTTCCCTGCATTTGAAGCTATGTCACTTACATCGCTAGTAACTGATGCTAAATCACTTCATTCGCATGGATTTGAAGCTAAACCTTCTAAATCGCATTGATTTCAAGCTATATCATGTGTTTCGCATGTACTTGAACCTTGCTCATTTGTTCCGTCTGCATTTGAAACTATATCACTTATATCGCAAGTATCTGAAGCTAAATCATGTGTTTCGCATGGATTTGATGCTAACTCGTTTGTTTCGTCTCCATTTGAAGCTATATCACTTATATCCCAAGCATCTGAAGCTAAATCATTTGTGTCGCATGGATTTGTAGCTGAACCTTCTACGTAGCATGGATTTGAAGCTTAATCATGTGTTTTGCATGGATTTGAAGCTAACTCGTTTGATTCGACTGCATTTGAAACTATATAATTTATATCGCAATGATTTGAAGCCAAATCATTCGTGTCGCATGATTTGAAACTAAACCTTCTACATCGCATTGATTTGATGCTACATCATGTGTACCGCATGTTTTTGCATCTAAACCTTCTTCATCGCATTGATTTGCAGCTAAATCATGTGTTTCGCGTGGCTTTGGAGCTAAACATTCTACAGCTCATAGATTTGAAGCTAGCTCGTTTGTTCCGTCTGCATTCGAAACTATATCACATATATCGCAAGTATCTGAAGCTGAATCATTTGTTCCGCATGGATTTGATGCTGAGCCCTCTACTTCGCATTGATTTGAAGCTAAATCGTTTGTTACGCATGGATTTGGAACTAACTCGTTTGTTTCTCCTGCATTTGAAGCTATATCACTTATATCCCAAGTGTTTGCAGCTCAATCATTTGTTTCGCATAGATTTGAATCTAAACTTCTAATTCGCATGAATTTTAAGCTCAATCATGTGTTCCGCATGTATTTGAAGCTAACTCGTTTGTTTCGTCTGCACTTGAAGCAATATCACATATATTGCTAGTATCTGAAGCTAAATCATTTGTGTCGCATGGATTTGAAGCTAAACCTTCTGACATAGCATTGATTTGAAGCTAAATCATGTGTAACGCATGGATTTTGAAGCTAACTCGTTTGATTCGTCTGCATTCGAAGCAATATCACTTATATCGCACGTATCTGAAGCTAAATCATTTGTGTCGCATAAATTTGAAGCTAAACCTATTACATAGCATTGCTTTGAAGCTCAATCATGTGTTTTGCATGGATTTGAAGCTAACTCGTTTGTTTCCCCTTCATTTGAAGCTATGTCACTTATATCGCGAGTAACTGATGCTAAATCAGTTGTTTCGCATGGATTCGAAGCTAAACCTTCTACATCGCATTGATTTGAAGCTAAATCATGTGTTTCGCTTGTATATGAAGCTAACTCGTTTGTTACGCCTGCAGTTGAATCTATATCACTCATATCGCAAGTATTTGAAGCTAAATCATTTGTTCGGCATGGATTAGAAGCTATGCCTTCTACTTCGCATTGATTTGAAGCTAAATCGTTTGTTCCGCATGGATTTGGTGCTAACTCGTTTGTTTCTCCTGCATTTGAAGCTATATCACAAATCGAATGTATGTGACCTTAAATCAGTCGTTTCGCGTGGGTTTGAAGCTAAGCATTCTACATCGCATTGATTTACTGTTAAATCATGTGTTTCGCCTGCATTTGAAGCTATATCACTTGTATCGCAAGTATTTGAAAAAAATCATTTTTTTCGCATGGATTTGAAGCTAAACCTTCTACATCGCATTGATTTGCAGTTGAATCACGTGTTTCGTATGGATTTGAAGCTAACTCGTTTGTTTCGCCGGCATTTGTAGCTAAATAATGTAAATCACAAGTATTTGATGCTAATCCGTTTGTTTCGCACGGATTCGAAGATAAGCCTTTTACTTCGCATTGATTTGAAGATAAATCATGTGCTTCGCATGGATTTGAAGCTAACCCGTATGATTCGCCAGCATTTGAAGCTAAATCATGTATATCATAAGTATTTGTAACTAAACCATTTGCTTCGCATGGATTTGAAGCTATGCCTTCTACTTCGCATTGATTTGAAGAAAAATCATTTGTTAAGTTTTGATTTAAAACTAACTCGTTTGTTTCGACTGCACTTGAAGCAATATCACTTATATCGCTAGTATCTGAAGCTAAATCATTTGTTTCGCATGGATTTGAAGCTAAACCTTCACGTCGCATTGATTTGCAGCTAAATCATGTGTTTCGCATGGATCTGAAGCTAACTCGTTTGTTTCGCGTACATTTGTAGTTATATCACTTATATCGCAATTATCAGAAGATAAATCATTTGTTTCTCATGTAGTTGAAGCTACTCCTTCTACTTCGCATTGATTTGAATCTAAATCATGTGTTTCGCTTGGATTTGAAGCTAACTCGTTTGTTTCCCCTGCATTTGAAGCTATATCACTTATATCGCAAGTATCTGATGCTAAATCATTTGTTTCGCACGGATTTGATGCTAAACCTTCTACATCGCATTGATTCGCAGCAAAATCATGTGTTTCGCTTGGATTTGAAGCTAACTCGTTTGTTTCGTCTGCATTTGAAGCTATGTCACTTATATCGCAAGTATCTGAAGCTAAATCATTTGTGTCACATGCATTTGAAGCTAAACTTGCCACACAGCATTGATTTGAAGCTTAATCATGTGTTTCGCATGGATTTGAAGCTAACTCGTTTGTTTCGCATGCAGCTGATGCAAATCATGTATATCACAAGTATTTGATGCTATACCAATTGATTCGCAGGGATTTGAAACTAAGCCTCCTAAATCGCTTTAACTTGAAGCTAAATCATGTGCTTCGCTTGGATTTGAAGCTAAGCCTTCTACTTCGCATTGATTTGAAGCTAATCATGTGTTTCGGATGGATTTAAAGCCAAACTCGTTTGTTTCGCCTGTATTTGAAGCTAAATCATGTATATCACAAGTATTTGAAGCTATACCATTTGTTTCGCAATGGATTCGAAGCTAAACCTTCTACATCGCATTGATTTGCAGCTAAATCATGTGTTTCGCTTGTATATGAAGCTAACTCGTTTGTTACGCCTGCAGTTGAATCTATATCACTCATATCGCAAGTATTTGAAGCTAAATCATTTGTTCGGCATGGATTAGAAGCTATGCCTTCTACTTCGCTTTGATTTGAAGCTAAATCGTTTGTTCCGCATGGATTTGGTGCTAACTCGTTTGTTTCTCCTGCATTGAAGCTATATCACAAATCGAATGTATGTGACCTTAAATCAGTCGTTTCGCGTGGGTTTGAAGCTAAGCATTCTACATCGCATTGATTTACTGTTAAATCATGTGTTTCGCCTGCATTTGAAGCTATATCACTTGTATCGCAAGTATTTGAAAAAAATCATTTTTTTTCGCATGGATTTGAAGCTAAACCTTCTACATCGCATTGATTTGCAGTTGAATCACGTGTTTCGTATGGATTTGAAGCTAACTCGTTTGTTTCGCCGGCATTTGTAGCTAAATAATGTAAATCACAAGTATTTGATGCTAATCCGTTTGTTTCGCACGGATTCGAAGATAAGCCTTCTACTTCGCATTGATTTGAAGCTAAATCATGTGCTTCGCTTGGATTTGAAGCTAAGCCTTCTACTTCGCATTGATTTGCAGTTAAATCATGTGTTTCCCTTGGGTGAGAAGCTAAATCTTTTGTCTCGCATGCGGCTGATGCTAAATCATGTATATCACACGTATTTGATGCTATACCAATTGATTCGCAGGTATTTGAAACTATGCCTCCTAAATCGCATTAACTTGAAGCTAAATCATGTGCTTCGCTTGGATTTGAAGCTAAGCCTTCTACTTCGCATTGATTTGAAGCTAAATCATGTGATTCGCATGGATTTGAAGCGTACTCGTCTTTTTCGTCTGCATTTGAAGCTATATCACTTATATCCCGAGTGTTTGAAGCTAAATCATTTGTTTCGCATGGATTTGAAGCTAAACCTTCTACATCGCATTGATTTGACGATAAATCATGTGTTTCGCTTGGATATGAAGCGTACTCGTCTTTTTCGTCTGCATTTGAAGCTATATCACTTATATCCCGAGTGTTTGAAGCTAAATCAGTTGTTTCGCTTGGTTTCGAAGCTAAACCTTCTACATCGCATTGATTGAAGCTAAATCAAGTGTTTCGCTTGTATATGAAGCTAACTCGTTTGTTTCGCCTGCAGTTGAATCTATATCACTTATGTCGCAAGTATTGAAGCTACATCATTTGTTCCGCATGGATTAGAAGCTAAGTCTTCTACTCCGCATTGATTTGAAGCTAAATCGTTTGTTCGCATGGATTTGGAGGAAACTCGTTTGTTTCGTCTGCATTTGAAGCTATGTCACTTATATCGTAAGTATCTGAAGCGAATCATTTGTGTCGCATGCATTTGAGAGCTAAACTTGCCACACAGCATTGATTTGAAGCTTAATCATGTGTTTTGCATGGTATGAGGCTAACTCGTTTGTTTCCCCTGTATTTGAAGCTATATCACTTATATCGCAAGTATCTGAAGCTAAATCATTTGTTTCGCATGGATTTGAAGCTAAACCTTCTACATCGCATTGATTTTGCAGCTAAATCATGTGTTTCGCAAGGATTTGAAGCTAACTCGTTTGATTCGTCTGCACTTGAAGGCATATCACTTATATCCCAAGTGTTTGAAGCTAAATCATTTGTTTCGCATGGATTGAAGCTAAACCTTCTACATCGCATTGATTTGACGATAAATCATGTGTTTCGCTTGGATATGAAGCTAACTCGTTTGTTTCGTCTGCATTTGAAACTATATAATTTATATCGCAAGTATCTGAAGCTAAATCGTTTGTGTCGCATTGATTTTGAGCTATCTCGTTTGTTTCGTCTGCATTTGAAGCTATATCACTTATATCGCAAGTATCTGAAGCTAAATCATTGGTTTCGCATGGATATGATGCTAAACCTTCTACATCGCATTGATTTGAAGCTAAATCATGTGTTTCGCATGGAGTTGTAGCTAACCTTCTACATCGCCTTGATTTGCTTCTAAATCATTTGTTTCGCACGGATTTGAAGCTAACTCGTTTGTTGCGCATGCAGATGGATCCAAATAACGTATATCCTAAGCATTTGTAGCTAAACCATCTGTTTCGTATGGATTTCAAGCTAATCCTTCTACTTCGAATTGATTTTGTAGCTAAATCATGTGTATCGCATGGATTTTGAAGCTAATTCTTTTGCGTTCCCTACTTTTGAAGCTATATCACTTATATCGCAAGTATCTGAACCTAAAATCATTTGTTTCGCATGGACGTGACGCTAAACCTTCTAAATCGCATTGATTTGCAGCAAAATCATGTGTTACGCTTGGATTTGTAGCTAACTCGTTTGTTTCCCTTGCATTTGAAGCTGTATCACATATATCGCAATTATCTGATGCTAAATCATTAGTTTCGCATAGATTTGAAGCAAAACCTTCTACATCGCATTGATTTGCAACTAAATCATGTGTTTCGCTTGGATTTGAAGCTAACTCGTTGTTTCGCAAGCAGATGAAGCTATATCACATATATCGCAATTATCTGAAGCTAAATCATTGGTTTCGCATGGATTTGAAGCTAAACCTTCGACATCGCATTGATTTGGTGTTAAATCATGTGTTTTGCATGGATTTTGATGCTAACTCGTTTGATTCGTCTGCATTCGAAGCAATATCACTTATATCGCAAGTATCTGAAGCTAAATTATTTGTGTCGCATGGATTTGAAGCTAAACCTACTACATAGCATTGATTTAAAGCTCAATCATGTGTTTTGCATGGATATGAAGCTAACTCGTTTGTTTCCCCTGCATTTGAAGCTATGTCACTTACATCGCTAGTAACTGATGCTAAATCACTTCATTCGCATGGATTTGAAGCTAAACCTTCTAAATCGCATTGATTTCAAGCTATATCATGTGTTTCGCATGTACTTGAACCTTGCTCATTTGTTCCGTCTGCATTTGAAACTATATCACTTATATCGCAAGTATCTGAAGCTAAATCATGTGTTTCGCATGGATTTGATGCTAACTCGTTTGTTTCGTCTCCATTTGAAGCTATATCACTTATATCCCAAGCATCTGAAGCTAAATCATTTGTGTCGCATGGATTTGTAGCTGAACCTTCTACGTAGCATGGATTTGAAGCTTAATCATGTGTTTTGCATGGATTTGAAGCTAACTCGTTTGATTCGACTGCATTTGAAACTATATAATTTATATCGCAATGATTTGAAGCCAAATCATTCGTGTCGCATGGATTTGAAACTAAACCTTCTACATCGCATTGATTTGATGCTACATCATGTGTACCGCATGTTTTTGCATCTAAACCTTCTTCATCGCATTGATTTGCAGCTAAATCATGTGTTTCGCGTGGCTTTGGAGCTAAACATTCTACAGCTCATAGATTTGAAGCTAGCTCGTTTGTTCCGTCTGCATTCGAAACTATATCACATATATCGCAAGTATCTGAAGCTGAATCATTTGTTCCGCATGGATTTGATGCTGAGCCCTCTACTTCGCATTGATTTGAAGCTAAATCGTTTGTTACGCATGGATTTGGAACTAACTCGTTTGTTTCTCCTGCATTTGAAGCTATATCACTTATATCCCAAGTGTTTGCAGCTCAATCATTTGTTTCGCATAGATTTGAATCTAAACCTTCTAATTCGCATGAATTTTAAGCTCAATCATGTGTTCCGCATGTATTTGAAGCTAACTCGTTTGTTTCGTCTGCACTTGAAGCAATATCACATATATTGCTAGTATCTGAAGCTAAATCATTTGTGTCGCATGGATTTGAAGCTAAACCTTCTACATAGCATTGATTTGAAGCTAAATCATGTGTAACGCATGGATTTTGAAGCTAACTCGTTTGATTCGTCTGCATTCGAAGCAATATCACTTATATCGCACGTATCTGAAGCTAAATCATTTGTGTCGCATAAATTTGAAGCTAAACCTATTACATAGCATTGCTTTGAAGCTCAATCATGTGTTTTGCATGGATTTGAAGCTAACTCGTTTGTTTCCCCTTCATTTGAAGCTATGTCACTTATATCGCGAGTAACTGATGCTAAATCAGTTGTTTCGCATGGATTCGAAGCTAAACCTTCTACATCGCATTGATTTGAAGCTAAATCATGTGTTTCGCTTGTATATGAAGCTAACTCGTTTGTTACGCCTGCAGTTGAATCTATATCACTCATATCGCAAGTATTTGAAGCTAAATCATTTGTTCGGCATGGATTAGAAGCTATGCCTTCTACTTCGCATTGATTTGAAGCTAAATCGTTTGTTCCGCATGGATTTGGTGCTAACTCGTTTGTTTCTCCTGCATTTGAAGCTATATCACAAATCGAATGTATGTGACCTTAAATCAGTCGTTTCGCGTGGGTTTGAAGCTAAGCATTCTACATCGCATTGATTTACTGTTAAATCATGTGTTTCGCCTGCATTTGAAGCTATATCACTTGTATCGCAAGTATTTGAAAAAAATCATTTTTTTCGCATGGATTTGAAGCTAAACCTTCTACATCGCATTGATTTGCAGTTGAATCACGTGTTTCGTATGGATTTGAAGCTAACTCGTTTGTTTCGCCGGCATTTGTAGCTAAATAATGTAAATCACAAGTATTTGATGCTAATCCGTTTGTTTCGCACGGATTCGAAGATAAGCCTTTTACTTCGCATTGATTTGAAGATAAATCATGTGCTTCGCATGGATTTGAAGCTAACCCGTATGATTCGCCAGCATTTGAAGCTAAATCATGTATATCATAAGTATTTGTAACTAAACCATTTGCTTCGCATGGATTTGAAGCTATGCCTTCTACTTCGCATTGATTTGAAGAAAAATCATTTGTTAAGTTTTTGATTTAAAACTAACTCGTTTGTTTCGACTGCACTTGAAGCAATATCACTTATATCGCTAGTATCTGAAGCTAAATCATTTGTTTCGCATGGATTTGAAGCTAAACCTTCAACGTCGCATTGATTTGCAGCTAAATCATGTGTTTCGCATGGATCTGAAGCTAACTCGTTTGTTTCGCGTACATTTGTAGTTATATCACTTATATCGCAATTATCAGAAGATAAATCATTTGTTTCTCATGTAGTTGAAGCTACTCCTTCTACTTCGCATTGATTTGAATCTAAATCATGTGTTTCGCTTGGATTTGAAGCTAACTCGTTTGTTTCCCCTGCATTTGAAGCTATATCACTTATATCGCAAGTATCTGATGCTAAATCATTTGTTTCGCACGGATTTGATGCTAAACCTTCTACATCGCATTGATTCGCAGCAAAATCATGTGTTTCGCTTGGATTTGAAGCTAACTCGTTTGTTTCGTCTGCATTTGAAGCTATGTCACTTATATCGCAAGTATCTGAAGCTAAATCATTTGTGTCACATGCATTTGAAGCTAAACTTGCCACACAGCATTGATTTGAAGCTTAATCATGTGTTTCGCATGGATTTGAAGCTAACTCGTTTGTTTCGCATGCAGCTGATGCCAAATCATGTATATCACAAGTATTTGATGCTATACCAATTGATTCGCAGGGATTTGAAACTAAGCCTCCTAAATCGCTTTAACTTGAAGCTAAATCATGTGCTTCGCTTGGATTTGAAGCTAAGCCTTCTACTTCGCATTGATTTGAAGCTAAATCATGTGTTTCGGATGGATTTAAAGCAAACTCGTTTGTTTCGCCTGTATTTGAAGCTAAATCATGTATATCACAAGTATTTGAAGCTATACCATTTGTTTCGCATGGATTCGAAGCTAAACCTTCTACATCGCATTGATTTGCAGCTAAATCATGTGTTTCGCTTGTATATGAAGCTAACTCGTTTGTTACGCCTGCAGTTGAATCTATATCACTCATATCGCAAGTATTTGAAGCTAAATCATTTGTTCGGCATGGATTAGAAGCTATGCCTTCTACTTCGCTTTGATTTGAAGCTAAATCGTTTGTTCCGCATGGATTTGGTGCTAACTCGTTTGTTTCTCCTGCATTTGAAGCTATATCACAAATCGAATGTATGTGACCTTAAATCAGTCGTTTCGCGTGGGTTTGAAGCTAAGCATTCTACATCGCATTGATTTACTGTTAAATCATGTGTTTCGCCTGCATTTGAAGCTATATCACTTGTATCGCAAGTATTTGAAAAAAATCATTTTTTTCGCATGGATTTGAAGCTAAACCTTCTACATCGCATTGATTTGCAGTTGAATCACGTGTTTCGTATGGATTTGAAGCTAACTCGTTTGTTTCGCCGGCATTTGTAGCTAAATAATGTAAATCACAAGTATTTGATGCTAATCCGTTTGTTTCGCACGGATTCGAAGATAAGCCTTTTACTTCGCATTGATTTGAAGATAAATCATGTGCTTCGCAAGGATTTAAAGCTAACCCGTATGATTCGCCAGCATTTGAAGCTAAATCATGTATATCATAAGTATTTGTAACTAAACCATTTGCTTCGCATGGATTTGAAGCTATGCCTTCTACTTCGCATTGATTTGAAGAAAAATCATTTGTTAAGTTTTTGATTTAAAACTAACTCGTTTGTTTCGACTGCACTTGAAGCAATATCACTTATATCGCTAGTATCTGAAGCTAAATCATTTGTTTCGCATGGATTTGAAGCTAAACCTTCAACGTCGCATTGATTTGCAGCTAAATCATGTGTTTCGCATGGATCTGAAGCTAACTCGCTTGTTTCGCGTACATTTGTAGTTATATCACTTATATCGCAATTATCAGAAGATAAATCATTTGTTTCTCATGTAGTTGAAGCTACTCCTTCTACTTCGCATTGATTTGAATCTAAATCATGTGTTTCGCTTGGATTTGAAGCTAACTCGTTTGTTTCCCCTGCATTTGAAGCTATATCACTTATATCGCAAGTATCTGATGCTAAATCATTTGTTTCGCACGGATTTGATGCTAAACCTTCTACATCGCATTGATTCGCAGCAAAATCATGTGTTTCGCTTGGATTTGAAGCTAACTCGTTTGTTTCGTCTGCATTTGAAGCTATGTCACTTATATCGCAAGTATCTGAAGCTAAATCATTTGTGTCACATGCATTTGAAGCTAAACTTGCCACACAGCATTGATTTGAAGCTTAATCATGTGTTTCGCATGGATTTGAAGCTAACTCGTTTGTTTCGCATGCAGCTGATGCCAAATCATGTATATCACAAGTATTTGATGCTATACCAATTGATTCGCAGGGATTTGAAACTAAGCCTCCTAAATCGCTTTAACTTGAAGCTAAATCATGTGCTTCGCTTGGATTTGAAGCTAAGCCTTCTACTTCGCATTGATTTGAAGCTAAATCATGTGTTTCGGATGGATTTAAAGCAAACTCGTTTGTTTCGCCTGTATATGAAGCTAAATCATGTATATCACAAGTATTTGAAGCTATACCATTTGTTTCGCATGGATTCGAAGCTAAACCTTCTACATCGCATTGATTTGCAGCTAAATCATGTGTTTCGCTTGTATATGAAGCTAACTCGTTTGTTACGCCTGCAGTTGAATCTATATCACTCATATCGCAAGTATTTGAAGCTAAATCATTTGTTCGGCATGGATTAGAAGCTATGCCTTCTACTTCGCTTTGATTTGAAGCTAAATCGTTTGTTCCGCATGGATTTGGTGCTAACTCGTTTGTTTCTCCTGCATTTGAAGCTATATCACAAATCGAATGTATGTGACCTTAAATCAGTCGTTTCGCGTGGGTTTGAAGCTAAGCATTCTACATCGCATTGATTTACTGTTAAATCATGTGTTTCGCCTGCATTTGAAGCTATATCACTTGTATCGCAAGTATTTGAAAAAAATCATTTTTTTCGCATGGATTTGAAGCTAAACCTTCTACATCGCATTGATTTGCAGTTGAATCACGTGTTTCGTATGGATTTGAAGCTAACTCGTTTGTTTCGCCGGCATTTGTAGCTAAATAATGTAAATCACAAGTATTTGATGCTAATCCGTTTGTTTCGCACGGATTCGAAGATAAGCCTTTTACTTCGCATTGATTTGAAGATAAATCATGTGCTTCGCATGGATTTGAAGCTAACCCGTATGATTCGCCAGCATTTGAAGCTAAATCATGTATATCATAAGTATTTGTAACTAAACCATTTGCTTCGCATGGATTTGAAGCTATGCCTTCTACTTCGCATTGATTTGAAGAAAAATCATTTGTTAAGTTTTTGATTTAAAACTAACTCGTTTGTTTCGACTGCACTTGAAGCAATATCACTTATATCGCTAGTATCTGAAGCTAAATCATTTGTTTCGCATGGATTTGAAGCTAAACCTTCAACGTCGCATTGATTTGCAGCTAAATCATGTGTTTCGCATGGATCTGAAGCTAACTCGTTTGTTTCGCGTACATTTGTAGTTATATCACTTATATCGCAATTATCAGAAGATAAATCATTTGTTTCTCATGTAGTTGAAGCTACTCCTTCTACTTCGCATTGATTTGAATCTAAATCATGTGTTTCGCTTGGATTTGAAGCTAACTCGTTTGTTTCCCCTGCATTTGAAGCTATATCACTTATATCGCAAGTATCTGATGCTAAATCATTTGTTTCGCACGGATTTGATGCTAAACCTTCTACATCGCATTGATTCGCAGCAAAATCATGTGTTTCGCTTGGATTTGAAGCTAACTCGTTTGTTTCGTCTGCATTTGAAGCTATGTCACTTATATCGCAAGTATCTGAAGCTAAATCATTTGTGTCACATGCATTTGAAGCTAAACTTGCCACACAGCATTGATTTGAAGCTTAATCATGTGTTTCGCATGGATTTGAAGCTAACTCGTTTGTTTCGCATGCAGCTGATGCCAAATCATGTATATCACAAGTATTTGATGCTATACCAATTGATTCGCAGGGATTTGAAACTAAGCCTCCTAAATCGCTTTAACTTGAAGCTAAATCATGTGCTTCGCTTGGATTTGAAGCTAAGCCTTCTACTTCGCATTGATTTGAAGCTAAATCATGTGTTTCGGATGGATTTAAAGCAAACTCGTTTGTTTCGCCTGTATTTGAAGCTAAATCATGTATATCACAAGTATTTGAAGCTATACCATTTGTTTCGCATGGATTCGAAGCTAAACCTTCTACATCGCATTGATTTGCAGCTAAATCATGTGTTTCGCTTGTATATGAAGCTAACTCGTTTGTTACGCCTGCAGTTGAATCTATATCACTCATATCGCAAGTATTTGAAGCTAAATCATTTGTTCGGCATGGATTAGAAGCTATGCCTTCTACTTCGCTTTGATTTGAAGCTAAATCGTTTGTTCCGCATGGATTTGGTGCTAACTCGTTTGTTTCTCCTGCATTTGAAGCTATATCACAAATCGAATGTATGTGACCTTAAATCAGTCGTTTCGCGTGGGTTTGAAGCTAAGCATTCTACATCGCATTGATTTACTGTTAAATCATGTGTTTCGCCTGCATTTGAAGCTATATCACTTGTATCGCAAGTATTTGAAAAAAATCATTTTTTTCGCATGGATTTGAAGCTAAACCTTCTACATCGCATTGATTTGCAGTTGAATCACGTGTTTCGTATGGATTTGAAGCTAACTCGTTTGTTTCGCCGGCATTTGTAGCTAAATAATGTAAATCACAAGTATTTGATGCTAATCCGTTTGTTTCGCACGGATTCGAAGATAAGCCTTTTACTTCGCATTGATTTGAAGATAAATCATGTGCTTCGCAAGGATTTAAAGCTAACCCGTATGATTCGCCAGCATTTGAAGCTAAATCATGTATATCATAAGTATTTGTAACTAAACCATTTGCTTCGCATGGATTTGAAGCTATGCCTTCTACTTCGCATTGATTTGAAGAAAAATCATTTGTTAAGTTTTTGATTTAAAACTAACTCGTTTGTTTCGACTGCACTTGAAGCAATATCACTTATATCGCTAGTATCTGAAGCTAAATCATTTGTTTCGCATGGATTTGAAGCTAAACCTTCAACGTCGCATTGATTTGCAGCTAAATCATGTGTTTCGCATGGATCTGAAGCTAACTCGCTTGTTTCGCGTACATTTGTAGTTATATCACTTATATCGCAATTATCAGAAGATAAATCATTTGTTTCTCATGTAGTTGAAGCTACTCCTTCTACTTCGCATTGATTTGAATCTAAATCATGTGTTTCGCTTGGATTTGAAGCTAACTCGTTTGTTTCCCCTGCATTTGAAGCTATATCACTTATATCGCAAGTATCTGATGCTAAATCATTTGTTTCGCACGGATTTGATGCTAAACCTTCTACATCGCATTGATTCGCAGCAAAATCATGTGTTTCGCTTGGATTTGAAGCTAACTCGTTTGTTTCGTCTGCATTTGAAGCTATGTCACTTATATCGCAAGTATCTGAAGCTAAATCATTTGTGTCGCATGCATTTGAAGCTAAACTTGCCACACAGCATTGATTTGAAGCTTAATCATGTGTTTCGCATGGATTTGAAGCTAACTCGTTTGTTTCGCATGCAGATGAATCTATATCACATATATCGCAATTATCTGAAGCTAAATCATTGGTTTCGCATGGATTTGAAGCTAAACCTTCTAAATCGCATTGATTTCAAGCTATATCATGTGTTTCGCATGGACTTGAAGCTAACTCTTTTGTTTCCCCTTCATTTTAAGCTATATCAATTATATCACAAGTATCTCATGCTTAATCATTTGTTTCGCATGGATTTGAAGCTAAACCTTCTACATCGCATTGATTTGAATCTAAATCATGTGTTCCGCATGGATTTGAAGATAACTCGTTTGTTTCGCCTGCATTAGAAGCTAAATCATGTGTTTCGCATTGATTTGAAGTTAACTCGTTTGTGTCGCCTGCATTTGAAGATAAATCATGTATATCACAAGTAGTTGAAGCTAAACCGTTTGTTTCGCACGGATTCGAAGATAAGCCTTATACTTCGCATTGATTTGTCGATAAATCGAGTGTTTCGCATGGATTTGAAGCTAACTCGTTTGTTTCGCCTGCATTTGAAGCAAAATCGTGTATATCACAAGTATTTGAAGCTGGACCATTTGTTTGGCATGAATATTAAGCTAAACCATGTGTTTCGAATGAATTTGAAGCTAAATCATGTGTTTCGCTTGGATTTGAAGATAACTCGTTTGTTTCGCCGACATTTGAAGCTAAATCATGTAAATCACAAGTATTTGTAGCTAAACCATTTGTTTCGCATGGATTTGAAGCTATGCCTTCTACTTCGCATTGATTTGAAGAAAAATCATTTGTTAAGTTTGGATTTGAAGCTAACTCGATTGTTTCGCCTGCATTTAATGCTATATCACTTATATCGCAATTATCTAAAGATAAATCATTTGTTTCTCATGTATTTGATGTTAAGCCTTCTACTTCGCGTTGATTTGAAACTAAATCATGTGTTTCGCATGGATTTGTAGCTAACTCGATTGTTTCGCCTGCATTTAATGCTATATCACTTATATCGCAATTATCTAAAGATAAATCATTTGTTTCTCATGTATTTGAAGCTAAGCCTTCTACTTCGCATTGATTTGAAACTAAATCATGTGTTTCGCATGGATTTGAAGCTAACTTGTTTGTTTCGCCTGCATTTGAAGCTAAATCATGTATATCACAAGTATTTGAAGCTAAACTATTTGTTTCGCACGGATTCGAAGACAATCCATCTACTTCGCATTGAATTGAAGCTAAATCATGTGTTTCGCATGGATTTGAAGCTAACTCGTTTGTTTCGCAGGCAGTTGAAGCTATATCACTTATATCACAAGTATTTGAAGCTAAACCGTTTGTTTCGCACGGATTCGAAGATAAGCCTTTTACTTCGCATTGATTTGAAGATAAATCATGTGTTTCGCATGGATTTGAAGCTAACTCGTTTGTTTCGCCTGCATTTGAAGCAAAATCATGTATATCACAAGTATTTGTAACTAAACCATTTGCTTCGCATGGATTTGATGCTGAGCCTTCTACTTCGCATTGATTTGAAGCTAAATCGTTTGTTACGCATGGATTTGGAGCTAACTCGTTTGTTTCTCCTGCATTTGAAGCTATATCAATAATATCCCAAGTGTTTGCAGCTCAATCATTTGTTTCGCATAGATTTGAATCTAAACCTTCTAATTCGCATGAATTTTAAGCTCAATCGTGTGTTCCGCATGTATTTGAAGCTAACTCGTTTGTTTCGTCTGCACTTGAAGCAATATCACATATATTGCTGGTATCTGAAGCTAAATCATTTGTGTCGCATGGATTTGAAGCTAAACCTTCTACATAGCATTGATTTGAAGCTAAATCATGTGTAACGCATGGATTTTGAAGCTAACCCGTTTGATTCGTCTGCATTCGAAGCAATATCACTTATATCGCACGTATCTGAAGCTAAATCATTTGTGTCGCATAAATTTGAAGCTAAACCTATTACATAGCATTGCTTTGAAGCTCAATCATGTGTTTTGCATGGATTTGAAGCTAACTCGTTTGTTTCCCCTTCATTTGAAGCTATGTCACTTATATCGCGAGTAACTGATGCTAAATCAGTTGTTTCGCATGGATTCGAAGCTAAACCTTCTACATCGCATTGATTTGAAGCTAAATCATGTGCTTCGCTTGTATATGAAGCTAACTCGTTTGTTTCGCCTGCAGTTGAATCTATATCACTCATATCGCAAGTATTTGAAGCTAAATCATTTGTTCGGCATGGATTAGAAGCTATGCCTTCTACTTCGCATTGATTTGAAGCTAAATCGTTTGTTTCGCATGGATTTGGTGCTAACTCGTTTGTTTCTCCTGCATTTGAAGCTATATCACAAATCGAATGTATGTGACCTTAAATCAGTTGTTTCGCGTGGGTTTGAAGCTAAGCATTCTACACCGCATTGATTTACTGTTAAATCATGTGTTTCGCCTGCATTTGAAGCTATATCACTTGTATCGCAAGTATTTGAAAAAATCATTTTTTCGCATGGATTTGAAGCTAAACCTTCTACATCGCATTGATTTGCAGTTGAATCACGTGTTTCGTATGGATTTGAAGCTAACTCATTTGTTTCGCCAGCATTTGTAGCTAAATCATGTATATCATAAGTATTTGTAACTAAACCATTTGCTTCGCATGGATTTGAAGCTAATGCCTTCTACTTCGCATTGATTTGAAGAAAAATCATTTGTTAAGTTTTTGATTTAAAACTAACTCGTTTGTTTCGACTGCACTTGAAGCAATATCACTTATATCGCTAGTATCTGAAGCTAAATCATTTGTTTCGCATGGATTTGAAGCTAAACCTTCAACGTCGCATTGATTTGCAGCTAAATCATGTGTTTCGCATGGATCTGAAGCTAACTCGTTTGTTTCGCGTACATTTGTAGTTATATCACTTATATCGCAATTATCAGAAGATAAATCATTTGTTTCTCATGTAGTTGAAGCTACTCCTTCTACTTCGCATCGATTTGAATCTAAATCATGTGTTTCGCTTGGATTTGAAGCTAACTCGTTTGTTTCCCCTGCATTTGAAGCTATATCACTTATATCGCAAGTATCTGATGCTAAATCATTTGTTTCGCACGGATTTGATGCTAAACCTTCTACATCGCATTGATTTGCAGCAAAATCATGTGTTTCGCTTGGATTTGAAGCTAACTCGTTTGTTTCGTCTGAATTTGAAGCTATGTCACTTATATCGCAAGTATCTGAAGCTAAATCATTTGTGTCGCATGCATTTGAAGCTAAACTTGCCACACAGCATTGATTTGAAGCTTAATCATGTGTTTCGCATGGATTTGAAGCTAACTCGTTTGTTTCGCATGCAGATGAATCTATATCACATATATCGCAATTATCTGAAGCTAAATCATTGGTTTCGCATGGATTTGAAGCTAAACCTTCTAAATCGCATTGATTTCAAGCTATATCATGTGTTTCGCATGGACTTGAAGCTAACTCTTTTGTTTCCCCTTCATTTTAAGCTATATCAATTATATCACAAGTATCTCATGCTTAATCATTTGTTTCGCATGGATTTGAAGCTAAACCTTCTACATCGCATTGATTTGAATCTAAATCATGTGTTCCGCATGGATTTGAAGATAACTCGTTTGTTTCGCCTGCATTAGAAGCTAAATCATGTGTTTCGCATTGATTTGAAGTTAACTCGTTTGTGTCGCCTGCATTTGAAGATAAATCATGTATATCACAAGTAGTTGAAGCTAAACCGTTTGTTTCGCACGGATTCGAAGATAAGCCTTATACATCGCATTGATTTGTCGATAAATCGAGTGTTTCGCATGGATTTGAAGCTAACTCGTTTGTTTCGCCTGCATTTAATGCTATATCACTTATATCGCAATTATCTAAAGATAAATCATTTGTTTCTCATGTATTTGATGTTAACCCTTCTACTTCGCGTTGATTTGAAGCTAAATCATGTGTTTCGCATGGATTTGAAGCTAACTCGATTGTTTCGCCTGCATTTAATGCTATATCACTTATATCGCAATTATCTAAAGATAAATCATTTGTTTCTCATGTATTTGAAGCTAAGCCTTCTACTTCGCATTGATTTGAAACTAAATCATGTGTTTCGCATGGATTTGAAGCTAACTTGTTTGTTTCGCCTGCATTTGAAGCTAAATCATCTATATCACAAGTATTTGAAGCTAAACTATTTGTTTCGCACGGATTCGAAGACAATCCATCTACTTCGCATTGAATTGAAGCTAAATCATGTGTTTCGCATGGATTTGAAGCTAACTCGTTTGTTTCGCAGGCAGTTGAAGCTATATCACTTATATCACAAGTATTTGAAGCTAAACCGTTTGTTTCGCACGGATTCGAAGATAAGCCTTTTACTTCGCATTGATTTGAAGATAAATCATGTGTTTCGCATGGATTTGAAGCTAACTCGTTTGTTTCGCCTGCATTTGAAGCAAAATCATGTATATCACAAGTATTTGAAGCAGAACCATTTGTTTGGCATGAATATTATGCTAAACCATGTGTTGCGAATGAATTTGAAGCTAAATAATGTGTTTGGCATGGATTTGAAGCTAACTCGTTTGTTTCGCCAGCGTTTGAAGCTAAATCATGTATGTCACAAGTATATGAAGCTTAACCATTTGATTCGCTTGGATTTGAAGCCAAGCCTTCTACTTCGCATTGATTTGATGCTAAAACATGTGTTCCGCATGAATTTGAAGCTAAATCATGTGTTTCGCTTGGATTTGAAGATAACTCGTTTGTTCCGCCGGCATTTGTAGCTAAATAATGTAAATCACAAATATTTGATGCTAATCCGTTTGTTTCGCACGGATTCGAAGATAAGCCTTTTACTTCGCATTGATTTGAAGATAAATCATGTGCTTCGCATGGATTTGAAGCTAACCCGTATGATTCGCCAGCATTTGAAGCTAAATCATGTATATCATAAGTATTTGTAACTAAACCATTTGCTTCGCATGGATTTGAAGCTATGCCTTCTACTTCGCATTGATTTGAAGAAAAATCATTTGTTAAGTTTTTGATTTAAAACTAACTCGTTTGTTTCGACTACACTTGAAGCAATATCACTTATATCGCTAGTATCTGAAGCTAAATCATTTGTTTCGCATGGATTTGAAGCTAAACCTTCAACGTCGCATTGATTTGAATCTAAATCATGTGTTTCGCTTGGATTTGAAGCTAACTCGTTTGTTTCCCCTGCATTTGAAGCTATATCACTTATATCGCAAGTATCTGATGCTAAATCATTTGTTTCGCATGGATTTGATGCTAAACCTTCTACATCGCATTGATTTGCAGCAAAATCATGTGTTTCGCTTGGATTTGAA